>NC_057863.1:367032210-367162210 GCF_019393635.1 Dromiciops gliroides | reverse complement strand
ATAGCTGGGATTTAGCAGGTTTCACTGGGAATTACCTATGATAGAGGGCAGGGCTGCACTTCCTCAGAACATGCTCCTGCTGTAAAAATTCACAAACCTGGCATTCATACAGGCATCTGTCGCTTGCTCTAATGCCAGTTCATAGTATACATACAAACATCTGCTTCCATGCACAAAGGGATACAGAACGCTTGACAGGTCTGTGTTAGCAGGGTTCGCAATGCCAGTTCTTTATGCAAAAACCCTAATGCTTCCCGTCAAGCCATTAGAAGTGATACAATCAGCCCAGGCCCCATTAAGCCATCAGTGTCCACCTGTGATAAAGATGGCCATTTGTTTTCTTAAAGCCCACTTAATGTCTGCTTAACTCAATTTGTCAGGAAATGTAGAACAATTTCCTCACAGCCTGAAATTTGGTAGTGGTTCAAAGTCAAAAGGCCAGGTCTAGTCTTATTCAAATGATATAATAAACAGTCTTCAAATCGAAATCTCCCCTGAGAAGCCTATGTTGACTTAAAAAAATAATAATATTAGCTGAAAAAGAACAAAATGTGCATCCTTTGTTATTAATTTCTAAAGCCCTGGTATCTGCATACAAGTGAAAAGAACCATTACCAGAGCATGTGAGGAAGCAACCTTATTACCTTAAATTCAGCTAGAGGTTTATTTGCTAAATAAAAACAGATCAGTACTTTAAAGAGGGCCAGTTCCTTTATATTTCATTATTTCTCATCTCTTTAAGAAAGGATGGCTATAGCATTTATAATATTATTTTTTGGTTAAATATGTTTGAAATCAGTTTAGGACCAATACCCTATCTGTATCTGCCATTATTTATTTCCTTAAATTTCTTAGAATTCAAATTTAAAGTAATGTTGGTTGGGTTTTCCCCCCTACCTTATTCAAATGAATGTCCCAATGACCTCTACCAGTTTGGGGAGACTGGTTTTATTATTCCCTTATACTAGATTATAAACTACTTGAAGGCAAAGACTATTATATATTTTTTCATCTTTGTATTTCCCTAGACATAATGCAATGCCTTCCATGAACCTTTATGAAATGTTTCATATAACCTCAGGATATTGTCATTGGAAGTGACCTCAGTGGTCATCTGTTCCAATCTGGACCTGAACAGGAATCTCCTGTTTTTGACAAGTGGCCATTCTGCCACCATTTGAAGGCCTCAAGTAATAGAGAACTCATTACCTCTTGAACTAACCCATTCTATTTTTTCTAAATTCAATTTGCTATTAAATTAGATCCCCATCCCATTTCTCTCTTCCCAGCCCATGCATTTGCACATAGGCAAACCCTTGTTTGTCCAGAAGACTTGAAAGGTTCAGGTTAACCATTTCAAAAATTAACCAACTTGCAGCTCTCCCAAGTGTTTTGAACATGCTGAATCCAGCCTTATATGCACAATTCTTCCATCTATTGTGTTGTTGTATAGTCTAGTGACCAATGCTAATCTAAAATCAATATCCATTTTTCTAGTAAAAATTTCACAAAAGATCTAATTCTTGCCTGCTTATCCATCCCTTTCACTCAGAAATCTTCACTTTGAATCCAACTTAGTAAATGTTGGACTTTTCTTATCACAGAACTAACTATTAACCCAGAGGAAATTTTCTTAGACAAGGTAGATGACTGATTTAATTAACTGGATAATTTAATCAATGGATAAATATAAATTAAGTACCCAAAAATCTTAGGATCATGAGTTAGCAGGTTAACTACTTCAGTTCTCCATTTGCCTTAACTTGTGAAATTGCAATAATAGCTTTCAAAGTCCAAAAGAAACTAGGAAGTAACACTGAGGAGTAGATATTACTAGAGCTCTGAATTCTAATTTTTATTTTATAACCATTTATTTTATGATCTTAGAAAATTCACAAAATTACCCTGTGAAACCCCTTCTCTAAAACAGAAGTATGTTTACAACTGGTTGTCAACAGCTAGAAAGCTAAACCGAACTCCCATTTGGGATCATCTCAAATTAGTGAATAACCAGAAAATGACTACAGGATATAGTGTCTCTGCAAGCATCATGGCTCTGTATATTTTTATTCCTACCCTGCTTTCTTTGTATATGCATCACTTCCCCACTTTGGCAAGCTCTTGGCCATAACCAGGAGTTGGAAGGGGATCATGGGATGATCCAGAATCCATTCCCCATTCCCTGATAAAAGATTAATAGCAACATTAAGAGCAGGTAGGAAGTTTCCTGAAAGATTCTGCTTCCAGTGTTTCTAACTTGGGAAATGGTATTTCTTCCCCTGTAAAAGAGTCTCTTTTGAAATATGGTAATCAGAATCAGGTCAGCCTCATTTGATGATTAGAGGGCAGTAGAATTAAGTTTGAATTCTAGCATACTCTTCCTGTGGGTAGCATCTGACAAACACTTATTGCTCTACCTCCTTTTCTGCACTTAGAAATGCTAAGAAGCATTAACTACTAACACCTGTGAAAGGGTTTTGGGAGGGGGTTGTTGGGGGGATTTTTTTGTTTGTTTTGAGGCATAATACTTAAACTGTAAATTGTTCACTCTCATTTTGTAATCATTTATAGATTTGAAAGTAAATTTTCCATCTTGTTTTTTTTTTATTCCCCCAAAATATCTTTAAAAAAAAAAAAGGAATCCCCAACTTGCTTCTTCATAAGGAAGTGTGGGCTTAACGTTGTAGAACATAGTCTCTATTGGCTTGAACTGCTGTTAAGGAGGTGTGTGAATGGCCTCAAGTTGTGCATTTATGGAGAAAATATCATCCAGATGCTCATCTGCTCTTTTGAACAAAAAACTAAAAGGAAGACCAAAATTAAATATAAATCTTTAACAAAAGAATTCAGCATTTTCTTACATTTTTAGTGGATGCTAATTGAGACACACAATCACCTCTCCTGGGATTGGAGTTTAACTATTAGTTATCAGAGTTCACAGAGTAATTAACACTTTGAACTGATTACCAAATGGCAATTCTTGCTAGAAATGTCTAGGTGATATGTAAAGTGGACACATGGTAGGGCACATCCCAGCCCCACTCCACCCCTCTCCCCCGCACACCCTACAAAAAAAGCAGGCACCCCGGTTATAATGAACAGGGCAAATTTTGTTTTTCTGTAAGGTATTTGCTATTACATATTGCATGTAATGTATGGCTCTGTTAAGGGGAAAAAATTGGAGTCCAAGTGGCTGGAAAGTTAGGTCTGCTCTGTAGCACTGTGAGATTGTTGACATCTGCCGAGGTTGGAGAGCTCAGTAAGCAGGAAATGGGGTGTCACTCTGAGTGGTAGTTTACCATTATCCTGGCATCCTAATGAAGTGTCTGCAGTGCACAGAGCTTCTGGATGGCATCTTAACGCACGGCTAAGCAAAAGCACTTCTCTCCTTGTCACTGTCATCCATCTGCCTGCACCCCACTGTAGCCAATGGGATGGAACCATGCTACAATGGGCTATAAGCCATTTAGAGTTGCACGTTGCATAATCAGTCCCATCAAATATGTAAAAAATGACTATTATTGGTTATTTTCCTCAAACTCTGGCACCTGGAGTTTGATACATTAAAGTTTAACTTTCCTAAGTGCTGTGTTTTTTTTTCTATTAATTCCAATCTCCCACCCCCCCAACTAAATGGCAGCTAGTTGCATGCTCATTGTCTTAAGTCTAATGGATTATAAGAGTCATATGAATATTCATTAAAAAACTCCACTGTACATCACACTTGAAGAATTCATCAATTTACAATATAATGCAATGGTCATTTTCTTTTGCAATATCTGTTTTTGAGGAAAAGATCGAGCATAAATCAACTCAAATCACAAATTGGTTGTTTTCTTCTTAGAGCACATTATTTGGTTTCAGGGATAGTTTGAGGGCTTTGTATGGATTTTTTTAAGCCATAGTGTATTTCACTAAATACATTTGCATTTAAGTTAGTGTTGTCCAGGCCAGATGATTAAACTTGGGGTTTTAATATGACCTCAAATAAAATTAAAATGAGCTTGAGATGAGGTTATCTGTCTTAAGTGACATAGGTGAGGAGAATATATTTAATCCTACCCTCAACTTCTGGATATGAGACATGTGATGTCTTCAGACAAATTCTTCCAGCAGCTTAGATCCAGAGGCAAGAATGAATATAGGTGATAAGATAGGTAGGAATATAGGAGGGAGATCTCTACAATGGATAGGAACAATAGGAATTGGCTCAATTAGGGGGGGTTAGGGGGTGCCTTTAGATAAACAAGAGGGCATAACATAATTTGGTTGCATCAGGAATTTTTCGCAGGCATTAAAACTATGGTAAACATAACAGCGGGGAAGCTTGCACAGCATCACAGTGGGGAAGCTTACAAAGCGTCTGCCCGCCCTGTGCCTGGCTAGAGCCACTGCTAGAAGTCTCTGACTTTCATTAGCACTCAACAATTCACCCAGTTCCCCTGAAAAGGAGAAAAATCAAAGCAGCAAAGCCCCTCATTAATTATGGTAAATGCTCCCAGGTTACAGTGTTTTGGGGGGCAATGGAGGGGATGATGTTGAGTTAGAACAAAAGCTTCATCTTGAAACAAAAAGAGTGAAATGGGATATCAGTGTATCCTTTTCATGAGCCATTAAGAGACTATTTTGGAATATTCTACTACCTCATTAAATTAATATTTTAGATCACAAAATTACATGGCATGTCATCCCATTTCCAAGCAGTAGATGCTTAGATTCTTTCATTTCACACATAAAACAAACCAGTTATCCATATGAATCCATATCACAAGTAATAATTTGGGCTACAGTACACATGAAAATCTTAAAACAGGTACTATTTCCCTGAGGGAAACATATACCATAATAAAGTTGGGGAGGGAACACAGGAATAAGAAATCGTTGAGGTGGGCCAAAGATGGTACCATACATAAGGCTAAGGAGTCATGTTCCTTGTCCCCCACCCCAAGCCCCCTCACAAATTTGTGCCAGGCTTTCTCTTCTAAGAGTAGTTTGTTTATCAGTGTTCATGAGCATTTAAAATTAACGTGTGTATGGGGTTTTTTAAGAAACCAAGATGGAATAAGAGATGATTTTTTTTCCAAGTTGAGGCACTGAAGGTTAGTTTCTTCTTTCAGATCCCCCCAGCTGCTGTCAACATTACAGCACATCAGCTTCCCTTCATGTTCCTATGGTTTTTTCCAGAACTCATTTACAAGAGTCTCAGCAATATTAAACACCACCTCCAAACCTCTTTAAAACACACAAAGAAATAGAAAAAAACTCATCCGAACTAGACCATTGAGGAAAAAGCTCCTTCCAAATTTACTGTTCCCTACACATGTTAGTATAAAATATTCCATAAAGTCCCGTTTGTGATTCATTTGAAATAATCTTGATTTGCTTAAATTGTCACATTCTTCTTACACATTTCTTTCTAAATGCAAAAACGGCAAGGAATTCTCCTCCCTCTTCATTATAAAAGTGGAGACTTTCTGGCTTGTTTATTCCTAACGGAACACTTGAGAAAGAAGAAAATATATAAATATCTCTTTCAGAAGATTAGTTGTCTCAATCTTTTAAAATAGAGGATTTGTTCATTTTTTTTCCATAGTAAAAAACTTGTGCCTTTTATTGTTGTCTTCTATTGTCAAATAAATATATTTCATTTTCTTCAATTAGCTTCATGGTTACAAACCCTCATACCTTTTAAAATCTGTCATCCCTTCTTTTGACATATTAATGCATATCTTTAGGCATCAAGTATGAAAGTATCCTTTTTGAAACAAATTTGTGGTGAGTATCTTTTCACCATTGTAACTTAATAAAAAGGCATCTATCTGAAGGAAAACCCCTCTCAAAAACTAACAAAAATGAAGGAAGCCATAATTTGCTCTAAGAACACACATTTTCATAGCAAAACCTAAGCTAAGCATTTCAGGCAAAAAATAACATACGTGTCTCGAGTATTTTAAATCAGGCATAAGAAATTACATCTGATCTACTGGTAAATATACTATTGACAAGGTCAAGAGCAGAGACAAGCCTGGCCACTGGGACAGAAGTGGAAACAAGCATTAAAAAAAAAAAAGTAGACAGTTTATCAACTTCAGTTATAAAGTGAAGGACAATCCCTTCATAAAATGTTTGTGCAGAAAAGTCATATCACTAAATGTAGATGCATTAATCTCTGTGTATACCATATACCTAGATTAGTCTTTAAATGATATAAGAATTTTAATTTTTAAAATGGCTAATATTTTAAAGAAACTATAAAAAGAGAGAGAGATAGTAGTAGAGGAAAACGAGCTGTGGCAAAAAGCCTAGGCTCAGCAGCTTTCTGTGGGAAATGGTGAAATGTGACTATGTGATTTATAATGAGAAAAGGTATCTACAACATACAATTTTCTACCTAGCTGCAAATAATAATTCATAGTGATGTCCCTTCCAGATAAAAGACCTTTGCTATGTAGGACCCATGTGGTAAAATGATCATGATAAATGTCAGACCAGTGCAGGTAACGGCTTTACAAACCATTAAGATTAGCTTGGTTTCTTTTTTTTCGATGATAACAGTAACCATGCTGTGCCTCTATGTGGTAATAATATCTCAGTACTGATAAATGCCAGAGCCAGCAGAGGTGTTTATCATTCTCAGTTCAGAAATGCTGACTAAAGTTACCACATGTTGCCTGTTTTTCTTCTTTTACAATAGACTCACAATTTAAAAATAGGCTGATTCATAAAATAATTTTATGCCCCAATTCTAGAAGGATTTTGCTGCTTTTGCAATTCATTAACATTCCTTGTTCTGGGTGTCCCTGTTTAGTCATTTCAAAAGATACTGGTTAGAGGAAAAGTCTCTCATACAAGGAACTTGCCAACCTCCTGAAAGATCTTTTGCAAAATTGATTGGATTATAGGCAAGACTGATATCTTTTTGCTTAGAAAAGAATAACCTAAAACCAAAAAAAAAAAGCATTTTTTAGTCCTTACTTTATCACAAACATCTTTCAGGACATTCTCCATGATTGCGGCAAACATCCTTTTGGTGAACACAGATTTGTTTTTAACTATGACTTATTTTATCCTTTGCAAATCTAAACTCAACTACTTAATGGTGGTCAATCTATAAGGAAAATTTTAGTCTCTGCACTTTGATATTTTGGAACCTCAGTTCTAGTAAATGTCTGGGGTGATTTCAGCCCTTTGTAAACATGGGAGAGTTTTTGTCTACACCACACAGGTGGATGATTTTACCAAACTGACAGGTTTAGGAGTGGGATCTGGTTTATCTAGTCAAAATGGCTGTTGTTCAGACATGTCTGATTTTTTGTGACCCCATTTGGGATATTTTCTTGGCAAAGTTAATGGAAGATTTGTCATTTCCTTCTCTATCTCATTTTACAAGATAAGGAACTGAGGCAAACGGGGTGTAAGTGACTTGCCTAGGGTCACATAACTAGTAAATGTCTGAGGCCAAATCTGAAATTCTGGAATCTGCATCCTGCTGACTCTAGGACTGGCACTCTATCCACTGTGCCACCATGTATAATAACAACCTGTTAGGTTGAGAAGTAGACTAAAAAATGTAGGGATCTAAAAGGGTATTTACACTTCAAAGATATGAAATAGTGAGTCATTTTCACTGACAGTAAGTTCAGGACCCTTTGGAAGTCACATTAATCCAATTAGGCCACATGAGTACCTTCAGATGCCATTGAGAGATAGCATATTTAACAGCGTGCAGTAATCATCTCTAAGATTCATTTTGGGGCAGTAATTTATATTCCCTTCGCTTCAATTCACATGGATGAATTAAACAAACTGTGTTATGGTAAAAAAAAATTGCACTGGAAAAATAATCAGAACCCTTAAAGCATAAAAGAGTTGATATAGCCATCAAAAATACCACCAGGGAAAGGCCAAATGCACTGGAAGTCATGGATACAAAATGATAAAATACAAAGAAATTTCTATATGAGAGGAATGTTCTTAAGTGGTTCCTTTTACTTATTGTGTAAGGATAAAGCCAGAAGTAATAGCGATAATTAGAGTGAATTCTAATCAAAGTTAATAATGAGAAAGCAGGGTCTTCTGGAAAATGTTTATAACTAGGTAGTTGCTTTAATGAATGTGTGAGATCATTTTAGATGCTCCCTTTAAGAGTGCAGATTGCAATCCTTCTATGCCTTCTCATCCTGTACAACTATTGTTCAGATCTTCACTAGAATCCTCTACAGGGAATCCAGCCAGTGTTTCAGGAGCCTTACACTTATCTTAATAACATTGTATGGGTACCAATGCAATACCTTAAATGGTACATTTTTCCATTGTTCTCTTTACATAACTGGTCCACCTCCTTATTGCAGTCCTGCACATCTTTGATGATATCTTTTATTTTACTCCTTATATATGGTTCATCAATGCTAATATGTTACAATCAATTTATACTCACCATAGATCCTTCCATTGCCTTTTGAATAACCAACAATTTTAATTTTTGGTGACTATGGAATTCCATGATTCACAGCCATTTAACAACATCCAAAGAATACTACTATTAAAAATATAAGTTTTGGTTTCAGGGAGAAGTTCATGATAATTGAAAGTGGTACAGACCATTCCAACCTTTTTTTGTTTCTCTTCAGTTGTGATCCCAGTTCATTATTATTCTTGTGTCTAAGATTTATGTGCTGAAGAACCAATTCAATGGGCAGACCATTCAACTGCATGTTATAGCCATGATAATAAGGATTCTTCATCCACTTAGTTTTTCCTTTGTACATTGTGAGGACAAGCTCTTCTGAGTGTTTTTGAGTCTTATTTAGAAAGGTCTGCAGCAGTTTAGGTCTAAATTAGACCTAATGTCATCAATGAACTAGAATGTCTGGGAAACCTTACTTTATTTAGGGAATTTGACTTCTATTTAAATTTTGTTCTGGGCCTTCTCCATGACTGTGGCAAATACATTTGACAAACTTAATCTCCCTGTCTTATGCCTTGTGTGATACTAATAGAGTAATGTTGAACATAGATAACTATTGGGACATCTACCAAGAAATCTTGTATTATCTTAATATATTCATGGAAGATGCTTGTTTTTAAGTTCCTTAAAACCCCTACAAGTTTTGGAGATTTTTCAAACCAACCATTTATAATAACTCAGTTTTTCAATCACATCATTTGGCAGTATGATAACTTTGAGGCAACTTTTCAAGACCAATAATATTTCTATTATTAACATTATAAATTTTGCATCTCAAAATATCTGTATGTTTCATTAAAGAAATCTGTAATACCAAAACTCTCTTCAGTGTCTTCATACCTCCTTATCTAGATTAAGTCAACATGGAGATTTCCCACTCTGTCCCTACCTCATGAAGATTCTTGTCCCTTCTAAAATGCTCTGTTTTAAAGTTGTATCCAAAAACCAGATAAGCTTTTCAGAGAAGATAAGTGACATTTTCTTTTCTCCTTATTTTTAACCAATTTGTGTTTTATAGGGAATTGAGCAGGTTTTCTGGGTCTGATATTTATTGCCCATGGATATACATTAAGAGTCTTTTTTATTTAAAGAAGTATTTTTTAAGCCAATATCTTGAGTGATGGGGACTTTATAGTGAAAAGAACTAGCATGAAAATTACATAAATTTTTTTTATTTTTACATGGTGGAGTAGAATACATGTGGGCATAGGAGTCAGAGGAACTCAGCTCAAATCTGAACTCTTCTCATTTTCCTTGGTCAAATCTCTTAATCTCTCTGTACCTCAGTTTCTTCATCTGGGGAATGAATGGATTAGACTAAATAATCTCTGAGGTCCCTCCCAGCTCTAAGTCTATGATCCTCAATAGAACAGGAAATGAGTCTCAACTATGACCTAAGTTCATTTAAGTTTTGAATACACTCTTTGTCCTTTGATGTCACATAAATAATATTCCTCTATACTCAGTTTGAACTATTCATGGTCAAGCTTAATATTGCCTATAATCAGGCTTCCGTCATACTATGTATCTGCACATAGAATGTGTCTTCCCTTTAATTCAGCATAAAGCATGGCCTTTCAGTTTTGCAGGAAAAAAAATCTGTTGAAAAATTGCAAAGTGGCGACTTATGGGTTAGCATAAAGCCCATGATTTTTCTTTGTTTATAATAACATGACATCTCTATTTACGACGTACCTACTTTTGAATTTTAACAAAACACTCCATTGATAATTAATGACTTTCTATATATTTACAAAACCATCACATACTGTAGGCTGCTGCTGCTTTCAGGGAATGGCACTAGGGAGGGAAATTTATGGCTTAATGTTATTTTGAAGACAGCCTGAAACTGTGAGCAAACAGGTGTCAGTAGGGCAGAATAGGAAGCTCAAAAAATAGTCTGTATAATACCTCCAGCTTTAAAAGTGCAAAAGTCTATGTTTATACATACACACACACACACACACACACACATATATATATGTGTGTGTGTATATATATATATATGTAGACTAGATATGAATTTGTTCCACATTATCTCTTTACACAAACTAAATTTAAGCTGTTGTGAGGTCTTTTTTTAAAGTAGCCATTTTTATAGCCTATGAAGATGAGCCATAGTCATCTACCACAATTTTAATTGAGTAGAAAAACCCCAAAGGGTTCTTCCCTATTTGGAAGACATATTGGAAGTATTAAAGTGTGCCTGTGTAGTGGATTTAGACACCCTCAAAATGAGAGACCACTTCATAATTGGATCAGTAAATGACCTACCCAAGCTCCTGCTTCCTTAACCTTGGGTGTTATATGTACTAAGGAAAAGGAAAACTTCACAGGACATAGGGAGCTCTTCCTTTCAAATATAAACCTGTTATAAATGTGATTTTGATTTATCCACATAATACATGAATTACACAAAATGACTTTGAGAGGCAGAATAGCTAGAATATTTTTAAAGTAATAAATATTTTTATTTATAATTTGGAGTTTCAATTTTTATCCTTCCTCCCCTCCCCCTCCCTCAGGCAGTAATCAATCAGATATAGGTTATACATGTATGATTATGTAAAACATTACCATATTAGTCATTTTGTGTAAGAAAATGAATTTTAAAATTAAATAAAGCAAAAAATAGCATACTTAAGTCTGTGTTTCATCAGTTCCTTCTTTGGAGGTAGACAGTACATTTCATCAATAGTCTTTTGGGATTGTCTTGGATCATTGTATTGTTGAGAATAGTTAAGTCTTTCACAGTTCTTCAGGAAACAAGATTTCTGTCTGTGCACAATGTTGGTTCTGCTCTTTCTACTATATATCAGTTTATACAAGTCCTTCCAGGCCTTTCTGAAATCATCCTGAGAACAGCTAGAATATTAAGTCCAATCTTAATAAAAGGAAATAGCTCTTCTTTAAGAACTTTTTAGATATGAGAGAATGAATAAAACTCCCCAAATACTAATTTCTATGAGGAATTAGTCTTTTCTCATTCTGTATGGGGACAGATATCAAAGCAGAATTCATAATGAACAATGATTTGTTGCAGCTATAAATAAGCTAATAATAAAAATAAAGTTATATATGGTAGGACCAAAAGAGTTCATGGGTCATCAGGCCCAAGGTCCTTTACTATAGAGGGTATTTCCCTTCATCATATTCAGTGAAACTTTATCTTAATCTCTTCTCAAATAGGAACCCAGTTATAAATGTCTGTTTTAGTAGTGACATTTCATGCAGATAAATGCAAATGTAACCATCATAAACCATATTTCTAAAATTATGTCCTAGAAACCATGAATCAAAGAAAAACTCTAAGGCCACTCCAACATCCCAAATTTAGTCACATTCCTGTCTTATTACCAATATTATCTTATTACTTATGTGAATCAGCAGCAGTTGTTTCTATTGTTCATATAGTTGTAACATTGTGCTCAGAGTTGAGAGGAGGGCTCTTTGGGGGAATCATGGCTTTTGGAAAAAAAAAAACTTATGGAAATTGAAGGTTCTAGCAAACATAAAGTCCTGCAGAATGAGGTTATCCCAGAGAGTGGGCAGTGTATAGAAGGGAAGAAAAAAAAACAACAATTAAATTGTTCTCTGGATACTGGGAACCAAGACTAAAGGAACAATACTGAATCCTAAGGGACTGAGGGTGGGGACACAGATGGATTACAGACAAAAGAATTATGGAATCTGTTGTTAATTGGAAGAAAACAGACACTTGGGTGAGAGCCTGTGAGTATACAATCTACCTCCAGTGTCCCCAGTACTTCATTAAGCACTGGTTTGATTTCCTCCCAGTCATAATGTAAGCAAGTCAGAGGTCTCTGTTCATCTTCTCAAAACTCCCAAATACTGAGAAATCATATGCTAAAGGGAAGATATTAATAGAAAAAAAAGAAAAAGAATCTCTGTCTTTCAGATTCAGTTTGGGACAGTTAGCACATCTTTCATAAGTTCTGCATTGATCTTAGATCATTAACCACCTGGGATTTTAAATGCCGATTCCAAATTCTAATATGACACATCCATGAAGTGGATGTTTAAAGGTGTCATTTCACTTTTGATTGAACTTGCTTTCTTTTTTTTAAGTTTTTCACCACATACCACAAAATATGCTGTTTCCAGATTTTCCCAGCTATAAAAAAAAAGGCAAGTGTGGTATTGATCTGAATAGGGCACTGCTATTTTCCCATAAGGTTTTGGAGAGGGGGCTTTTTGAGGTATTATTCTTTAGAAAAATAAATTATCCTTAATATTTATTTCCCCCTAATCCAGACACTTGTGTTTTCTACACAGCTCAAGTACTTAAAAACAAATTAACTGTGAGATATTGGGTAAGATGGCATATCTGTGCCTCAGTTTCCTCATCTTTAAAATGATAGCATCAGATGAAATGACTTCTAAATTACATTTCAGCTCTAAAATTCTATACCTACAATAGTTGACGCCATTTCCTCTCCTCATCCTCACACCTCAGCTCCTTGTGCTGTATCTTCCAACTTTATCACTCAATGGGAACTGCTTTCTTCAAAATTACCAGTGTTTTCTAATAGCAAAAGTAAATGGATTTATCTCAGCCTCCGTTGAATTTGGTATTTCTGCAGAATTTGACACTGTTAATTCCTTTCTTCTGTATGGTAACTCTCTTCTGTCTGGGCTTTCCTGACATTATTCTCTCTTGATGGTGATCTGACCTATCTGGTCCCTCCTACTCCGTCACTTTTATTGGATTAGTATCCAATTCCTTCCCCTCAAACAGTGGGTATTCACTGAGCCCATATCCTGGGCAGCCTTCCCTTATCTCTCTACAACCTTTCTTGGTGATCTTATCTGTTCCTAGGAGCTCAATGATCATCTCTATGCATATGACTCATATATTAAGTGATCTCTCCATAACTTCAATACTGCATCAGCAAATTCTGTTCAGCAATATCTTTAAAAACAAAAAACAAAAAACCTCATTGTCTTTACACCAAAACTCACTCTTCCAAAATTATTTATTTCCATTGAGGGTATTACCTTTCTTCTAGTCCCCTGGGCTTGAAACATTAAGTTATCCTTTTACCTCACCTCACAGCCAATCACTTGCTATATCTATTGATTTTATCTCTTCCACATCTCTCCTGTATGTCCCCTTCTCTCTATTTTCACTGCCACCACATTTATCCAGGCAGTAATCTCTTACCTATATTATTTTTATAGTGTCCTAATTGGTCTCTTGGGCAGTTAGGTGGCACCATGGATATAGTGCTAGGTTGGAAGTAAGGAAAACCTGAGTTCAAATCTGTCCTGAGACACTTACCATGTGACCGTGGGCAAGTCACCCTGTTTGCCTCAGTTTCCTCATTTGTAAAATGGGCTAGAGAAGGAAAAGGAAAACCACTCCAGTATCTTTGCCAAGAAAACTTCAAAAGGGTTCATGAAGAGTCAAATACAACTGAACAACAAGAAAAATCAGTTTCCTTGTCTCCAGTGTTTTTCCTTTTCCAATTTTTCCTCCACATAGCTACCAAAGTCATATTTCTAGAATGAAGATTGAACCATGTAATTCCCCTACTCGAAAAACTATGGTGCTTCTTTCTTGCTGAGAGAGAAGATATAAAGGTTTGGCATTCAGGCCTTTTTACAGTCTAGACCTAGTCTATCTCTCCAGGATGATTCTACACTACTTTTATGCACTGAAGTCCAGCTAGCTCTTCTGCACACAAACATGACAGTCTACCTCTTGACTTTGTACCTTTCATAGGCCACACACATGCCTGGACCTGTTTGTTTATTTATTTATTTAGTTGTTAGTTGTTTGTTTGTTTATTTGTATCTATAGAGTCTAGTAGAATGCCTGGCACATAATAGGCTTTTACTATTAATGGTCATTGACTTTAATTTGAATATACTCCCTCCCCACCTAGACCTGTTAGAATCATAGCTCCCATCAAAGCTTAGTTCATATGTAAACTATTTCCATATCTTTGCCAAGAAAACACCCAAACTGGGATAGCTGAGCAACAACAACATGATGTTTTCTTAAATAGAACATAAACTCCTTGAAGGCAAAGAATATTTCAGTTTTGTCTTCCAACTCCAGCACCTCCCACAATCCCTATCACATGGCAGGCTTTTGATTGAGTGACTATATTGTGTCTAATTCTGTTATTGTTTCTGCGATCCACTTTGTCAAGTATGGGTGAAAATAAAAAGTGAATCACTCAAGGGTATTGAAATATAATTTCTCCAAAATATAATTTCAGCTAGACAGTGTGGTATGGTAGGAAAAACAGCAGATTGGGGAGATCTTAGGTCCAAATGCCAGCTACCAATTGTGTGACTTTGGGTGAGTCCCTTAGTCTCTCTGTATCTTAGTTTCCTTACTTGTAAAATAGATTAGATCAATTCTAGATATATATTTCCCACTGATCAGGCATGACCTCTGGTGAAATTAATCAATCAATGAGTATTTATTTATCACGTATATTGTATCCAGGACCATGTTATCATGGTAAGAGATTTAATATTAACAAAGGATTATGAATTAGCCTCCTTACCTACTTTACTCTCTTACATATCTTTTATTATAAACAAACATCATTCTCTTCAGAGTCAATAAGAATTCCATGCTCAAAAGAATGAGATAAAGTATGAAAGGAATGGGGTTCAAATCAGGAGTACATAAATTCACCAAATCATATTAGAGTATCTTTCCTATTAATATAGAAGTAAAATTAATTCATTAGAAAGAAATACAATGATATTTTTGAGAAGTATCCTATTTTTTAATGTCTCATGACAAATCTACTATTTCAAAGAATATTTAACTTTTAACTCGGTTTTTTTTTTAGTAGAATTTTATAGTGTTAGAGAAGAAAACATAAAAACACCAGAGAGAAAAATAAATTGAGTCACAGATTCCTTGAGCTGCTTAATGTCACTCAAAGCCACATAAATCATAAAATATTTGTACTTGTATCTAACTGTATCTTTGTAAAAGTGAGCATAAATTTGAGAAAAACAAGTTAATTCCCTGTTTGCTCCGCAACTTCAAAGATATGACTTGGAATATGCTGTGGTATTTTCAAGTTATCATGATCCCCCCTCTCCAATCTGATTAAAGAGAAATTCTGGGAAAGCTTTGATAGATGTATCCACATATTCTCTTTCACAAGATTTCTATATGTTAATGCTCTGGTTAAACCTATGGTAAGAAAAACCCCTGCTTTTATCTAACTTTCTTCTCTGCTTCTCTTTTTCTCCACCAGAAAAGCAAGACAACAACATGAGAATTGAAGCAATAAAGGCTCTGGTACAAAAGCTTCCTCCACCAAATCGTGACACAATGAAAATCCTGTTTGGACATTTAACTAAGTAAGTTGCAAGTACTCGTGGGATAGTAGGAGGGAAATGCCTTAAAATTCTCTCCAGTGAGTAGTTCTTAGTGAAATTCTCTGAGACCAGAAACTTCTTAATCATCTAATCCAAAATTTTCCAGTGTAGCCTATTTGAGTCCTAATACATGACAGGCATTATTGAAGGACCTTATGAAATGATTCTTTGACTAGATCTAACATACAAGATTTGGTTACAACATAACTACTGGTACCATTAACAGACACCAAGGCCCCTCCTTTACCTATTTGTATTCATCTGTTTCTAACTCTTATGAACTTGATTCCCCACTCTAGAGATATTAGGTAGAGAATCTTTATGTTGAAATGTTTAACAATTAAGTTGAGTCTTAGCCACTGACTTTAGCCAGAATTCCTTTTTACTAATTGGATTCCTTGAATGATGCTCAGTATATTCAAAACATAGTAAATAGTACTGGCTGTGTATTAATAACTTGGAAGAATTGTGTTCTCTCTCTTTGTTGCAAAAGCTGTATATATAAGGATGTGGAACATAGTAACCATCCTGGTTAATTTCACTATCTTTTATTAGGCTTAGCACCTTTACCATCTCTTTCTAACACCAAAATTCAAGTTATTTATTCTTATTTTCTTATGTCTTCAATATTTTCTCTGGTCTAAGCCACCTGATTCTCTGTTGCATTGTACCTATTGATACATATGAAGATTAGAAAAAGTAGAAAGACAAAGTATAATGACAAAATATAAAGAGAGAAGTATAATGGGTATAAAAGGCTCAATTAATTTTATTGTTGAAAATCAGCACAGTGTGATTCCTGGTGGTAGGTAAAAAGCAGTTGATAGGACTGTAGACAAATCAGCATCATAATGGCTGCCATTTATATAATGCTTACAATAAGATACTTACAAACAGGGTTGTACTAGAGCCAGCTCCTACCAACTGGGAGAGAGCCAATTGTTAAGTTTTCATTGTGAGAATTTACACCACAGAAAGCTATAAATCAGAGTCTGATTTACTGTTTTGTTGATTTCCAGACTTAAAAATTGATGGAGAAAATGCTAATTAAATGTAAAAATGTATCCTGTTGTATTTTTCTCAGCACATGACTATGTGGATTCCCCCTTCCACTTTCACAGGATGGTGGCAGAGTGATGGAAAAGGTGGCAGGCGATGTTAAGAATCATAGAGTTTTTAAACCATCTATAAACTTAAATGTAATGACTGGTACTCTGAATATAAGAATACTGTATTGAAATGGAAGGATGGCTCAGAGGTCCTTGTTTTGAAGAAATATAAAGGATTTGATGTCATTATTTTATCACACATCTACAGGAATCATTTTATGGGCTATTTGGTTATCTTATATCAAAAATCCTTATTGCTCATAAGGATTTTCAAAAAGGATAACAATGAAAATAATTACAGTGTACACAACAACTGCCAGTCAATGAGCACTGATTAAGGACCCCCTAGTAATAGGCTTCCGCCAGTCTCGGACGACCATGGATCAGCACATTGAAGAGCCACAGGCCACAGTGTGGCTATGCATGTTGTATCTACCCCATGATGAGTAGCTGGAGTGTCCTCTCCAGGGCTCTGGCCTGGGCGAATCAATATGGAGAACAAGCTGTTGCCCATGCAGCAGGTTTTCCCTCTCTGAGACATTGGTGGATCCAAAGGAGAGGCAGAGCCAGTACAGTTTGGCACCAATGGCGCCACAGGAGTTTCCAGAGGGATGTGATGTCCAACATCCAACTGCCTAAGGGACTCCAACTCCTGACTTTTCCTCAGGGTTAACTACCGAAGCCTTTCCCATGTATGGGTATAGCCACAAGGCAGCAGAGGTTTAAAATCAGGGTTTCCTTCCCCTAGGCGAGTTGCCTGCCAAGGATGATGAGCCCCACCTGCCTGAAGTGACTGATTTTAAAGCGCCAGTGACTCCCCTTCACCCCTTCTCCTGTTAGTAGAAACAGTTCCGCCATGATAAGGCTAGGTGTTGGGCTTCGGTTGTCAGAGGCTATTTGAGACTCACCCTATTGGAGTATTTTATAGAGAGTGGGAGCTTATCCCCACTCCCACCCTGGCATGACAAACCTTTGGAACTCCTATGTGCCAAGAAATATGATAATTACTGGGGATACAAAACAATTGAAATATAGGCCCTGTTTTCAAGGAGCTCACAATCTAATTGGGGAGACAACAAGCAAATAAATATGTATAAACAAGGAATATACAGGATAAATAGGAAATAGCTAAAAGAAGGAAGGCACTAGGATTGAGAGGTTGGGAAAGGCTTCCTGTAGAAGATGTGATTTTTACTTGGAATTTGAAGAAAGCCAGGAAGGAGGAGGTAGGGGTGGGGGGAGTGGTACATACCAGGCATGGGGGGGGGGGAATCAGAAAAAATTTCTGCAGCTGTGAGATAAAGTGTCTTGCCATGGAACAGCAAGAGGAGCAGTGTCACTGAGTCAAAGAATATATGGTAGGGTATAAAGTGTAAGAAGATTGGGAAGGTGGGCTGAGGGTAAGTGGCAGGTTATGAAGGGCTTTGAATGCCCAATCAAAGTTTGGGTTTTGGGTTTTGGGTTTTTTATCCTGAAGTTGATATGGAGCTATTGGAGTTTATTGAGTTGGAGGGGATTACATGGTCATCACTTCTTTAGGAAAATCACTTTTGGCAGCTAAATAGAGAATGAGGGAAAATCTGAAGCAAGTAGAATGACCAGCAGGCTCTTGCAATTGTCCAAGTATAAGGAGAGAAGAAGGAATATTAATATGTTGCAAAGGTGAAATTTACAGGCCTTCTGTTGCTGAAGATGCAGAGCTTGATAAAAGTTAGATAAAATGGATCAAGAATAAGAAATTGGGCAGCTAGATGGCGCAGTGGATAAAGCACTAAATAATAATCACATATGCAAAAAGTAAAATTAATCATGTATAATAGACAAAAAATAGGTTGGTACTAATACAAAAATTGTTCCTTTAAGTAGTTGTCTCTGAACACTTACTAGCTGTGTGACCCTAGGCTAGTCACTTAACCCCAATTGCCTCATAAAAAAAAATGAAGGGGGTAAGTAGTTGTCTCTGCAAAGTTAAACTAACAACTTTTTAGAGCTAAAACTATAATTTAAAGCATGTAAAACAAATTCAACTTTACATATTTATGCAAGTTATTGGTGATAAAAATGAGATAGTGATGTAAAAAATGGACTAGCCATCAATTATAATAATTATAAACCAAGTTTAATTTGTATTAGTTGTCATAATAAGGAAGTGAACAAACTGGAGATATATGGCAATCAAGGGCAACAGTAGATTACAATGTGAACTGACTTGTAAAAACTTATAGAGAAGAAGATGGAAGAATATATAAGCAGTACAGCTTGATAAAACAGAAGCAATGGAAGGTAAAACTAGTTTAAAGAAAGCTTGGCAAGAGATCCAACTAATCAAGGTCAACCACAAGGCATTTAAGGATGAAACAGGAAGAAGAACAACAAGCAAATCAAAGGTAGAAAAGATCTGCAAAAATTTCTGTAACAAACTCTTTTTACCATGAAATAAAATAGAGCCCCTATTCTTGGACTTTAGCATCACAATCCCAGATGTGTTTTTAAGAGGTAGAAATGGCATTAAAGTAAACAAAGATGGGTAAAATAGCTGGATTAGACAAAACATACATAAAAGAGATCCATGGTAAAGATAACACAATCAAGGGGCAGAGTCACAAGGTACCTGAAAGAGTCTTGGAAAAAATCTTTGACCTTATTAATGCAAAAAACAAAAAGTGATTATAAGAACATCAACACCTATCATCCTTCATGCTTACTTTCTTCCTAAATGGATTTTTATAAGAATAATACACCAAAAATATGCTTTATGAGAGTATTAGTAGGGAACAGGTATACTTTCATAAGTAACATTCCACTATACTACATCTTTACCACCACACAACTGAAAGATATGCAGATATAAGACCACACTGAGCTTATTATTTCTAAAGTATAAAAAAGCTTTTGATTCAGTAGAGGAAAATATACTTTACTATAGATGATGAGGTCCTCCAGATGTTCTCGTTTGTGGATAACACTGTGCTGGTAGCATATAGCCTTGAAATACTGCTGAGTCTCCTAGATCAAAACTATAATTATTGAGAAGATTTTGTCTTAACCATTGTCATAGTTAAAGCAAAGTAAAAAAAAAATGTCTGTTGTCCAATCTATAATATACATTGAGAGTGATAACCAGTTGAGTTTATCCATCAGTACATATACTTTAAAAAGACACTGAGAATGAACAGAGAATGGGGCCTATACTTAAACACAAGGAAGAGAAAGGGTTGAATTACCTATGGGAAATTACAGTGTTCCTTTAATGACCACGAACTACCTCTGAAATGAAGGTTTGTGTTTTTATTTTATTTTATTTTATTTTTATTTATTTATTTTTGGTGAGGCAATTGGGGTTAAGTGACTTGCCCAGAGTCACACAACTAGTAAGTGTTAAGTATCTGAGGTCAGATTTGACCTCAGGTCCTCCTGACTCCAGGGCCAGAGCTCTATCCACTGCGCCACCTAGCTGCCCCAGTTTGTGTTTTTAATATCAGTGTTCTACCTTTGTTGCTCTGTGACTACAAATCATGGAACGCTATGGTCTCTGAAGAATTATAATTAAGTATCACTCATAGAGGAATGGAAAGATGCATGGTGAGTGTGAACAGGCTGGAACACATAACAAGAAAGTAATGATAAAGAAGAAGTGGCATAAAGGACATTATCTAAGAAACATATTATCAAGAAAGTAGAGGGGGGGGTTACGTGGTGAGAACAAGAGGTGTCTGTTGGACAGCCTGCTATCCACTGATATTTTTGCAATGTCAAGACAAAGTAAGGAAGGACCCCCCCAGTAGATGCCCTTTGACAGAATTATGAGAAGGTATAGAAAACATGCTCCAGAATGGGCAGGCATTCATAGATTTCTATTTGAAAAACTGGAGGGAACTATCAAAATGAGATGACAAATTCATTGACATACTTGAGGATAGCTAAGTAAGGTTAAAGAGCTGGTTACTCTAGCCCCTTCAACTTTAGAGGGATATCATTTGGATAAGAAGAATTATGGTAAAGTAGATAAAAGACCCTCAGAGTCAGGAAGACCTTGGTTCAGATCCAGCTTCTGACATATACACTGTATGAACATTAGGGAGTCACTTAATCCCTCAGTGCCCCCAGGCACTTTTCACAGACAAATTGTTGATCTGTATTGATGGAAGGAGTTACCAAAATGGGAATTTCCTATTCTGATAAAATATTCCACCCTCAATCAGTGCATCTATAGAAAGAATTTTAAGTGGGTCCAAGAATGTACCCAAGTATGGTTTTATCTCTCATTAAGCATTCCTTGCTTAGTTCTTGATAAACAGTCAATTGCAGCATGTTATCAAAGCCTAAAGACTAAGATTGTTTAACAAGAATTTTAAAACAGGCATGTTTGAAAGGATCATCAGAATGTTTGCCTTACTTTTGATGCTTTCAGTAGTTCTTCAGAAAACTGACTGTCAACACACATAGTGTTTATTTCAAAGTGGTGAAAATATACTTTAAAGCTTGTTTAGGCTGGGCAGGGAATGTAATACAATGCCACAAACTCTCCTTGTCCCAATTCCTCTAATGTTACTGTAGAAAAACCTTGTTATAACTCTCACAACTCTCTACTATAGCCATTTGGATATGAATCAAATCTATCCTTCAAAACACAACATCTGTGTATGTGAAAACCATAATTACAACATAGTCCATCATCTCAGCACTATCAAAGTATAACAACTGGATCATATAGTAGCTAAGAAGACTAAAGACAATCATTGTCCAAAAAACCTCTCTGTGTTCCTAAATAGGGGCAAACACGCTTTGTAAGTGTTAAAGGTGCTATACAAACATGAGCTGTTTTTACTCTGATCCTTAAAGAATGCAATGAAAACAAGAACACCCAGAATTCTATGTACTAGAAATCTCTATTCACCATTATTTCTGAGTATATAAATGGAATCATAAAATGTTAAAAACAGCCTTTAGAGGTCATTTAGTTCAAGTTCATTTTTAAAATGAAGAGACCAAAGTTTAGAGAGAAGTGACTTGCCTAAGATCACACGAGTTTTGAGTATACCAGACATAAGATAAAACATGTATTCTAACTCCAAGTCTATTGTTCTGTTCCAAATTTTATACAAACTTTTCATGCTCCCCCCGCCAAAATTGTCACATCCCCATAAAGGTCCTGGAACATAGTAAATGCTATATAAGCACTAGTTATAATTATTATTGTTATTATTACTGCGATGAGTGAGGTCTTCTTTTGGGATGCAAAGTTTCTCAAAGAATGGTATCTGGTATCATTGATGAAATTGGAATTCATCAGCTAGGTGGCACATGGATAGAGTGTTGGGCCTGGAGTCAGGTGGAAATGGATTCAAATCCAATTTCAGACACTTACTAGCTGTGACTCTGTGTTAACTTGGTCAACTTCTGCTTAATTTAATTTCCTTAAATGTGAAATGATTGATAGCTCACCTGTGGCTCTAAGAAGCTGTTGTATCTGCAGCAGCCACACTCAAGTTTAGACTGTCTTGATAAATTGATTAAACCAGGCTGAGAATAACTGCCCAGAACTCAACTGGGTGAGTTAGGAGAATGTCTACCCCAAGCATGTGACAACTTCCCCTGATAAAATGGACAGATGAGACCAATTTGTTCCAAGAGCTATGAAGGCAGCTGAAGCAGGCACTGTGCAGTACTTAGAAGTTGGTTAGACATACAAGATACTGACGTCATCTTCCTTATTGACAGCTATCCGAACTTTTGTCTTGCCACTGGACTTGGGTGATTCTGGAAGAGAAAGTGAGGATGATGACTTTCTGTAACTCTGCCTCATTTAAATCTAATTCATGAACAAGTCAGGATATCAGCCCATGATGTCATTGGTCCTCTTTGAAAATGAAGGAACAGGGCAGCTAGGTGGCACAATGGATAAAGCACCGGCCCTGGAGTCAGGAATACCTGAGTTCAAATCCGGCCTCAGATACTTAACACTTACTAGCTGTATGACCCTAGGCAAGTCACTTAACCCCAATTGCCTCACTAAAAAAATTAAATTAAATTTAAAAAATAAATAAATAAATAAAGGAACAACAACTATCTTCCAGGGTTATTGTGAGGATCAAATGAGATAATATTTGTAAAGCACTTACATGTGCTAGGCACTATGCTAAATGCATGATTCCTCTTTCCTTCCTTTTCAATGATTTAGAATAGTGCTTTATTTTCATGACCGTTACAGAAGACAGAAAATCACATTTCCCTGAAATAAGATGCTACAAATAGTAATAAAATTTGTAGAGGTTAGTTTAATAAGCCAAAGTGACCTTTATATTCATCCTTAGACAAAATATAATTGAAAAATTTAGGTGCAAATGCTTGTTTAAACAGACTAGCTAGTTAATAGTTCTTGTTCAAATGGAACATATTTGTCCATGGTAAATGGGTTCTTATTGCTATGGGCTTCTGCCAGGGAGGGGTGGCCAGGTTGCTGTACCTGGGCATTGCTGAGGAGAGGCTCACATCTGCACCTGGCTAGGCCTAAGGACAAGAACTTCTAACTTTCTCATTCTCCCCTATCCACTGACTCTCCTTTCTCCTTGTTTTTTGGAAGCTCTGTCCAGTATTCTCTATAAACTAGATTTGTACTTTTAGGAAGAAAATATGCATTTACTAAGTGCTTACTGTGTGCCAGATACTTTGCTAAGTATAGGAGATATAAATAGAATCAAAAAGGTAGGCAGTCCTTGCCCTCAAAGAGCTTCCATCCTACTTAAAAAGAATAAATAAATAACACACCAAAGGGTGTGGGCATAGGTGTAAAGGGAGAAGTAAGTACCACCCATCCTAGAGGCATGATTTTGAAGTCCAGAGAAAATCAAGAATGGGGTCAGGAGAGGAATGAAGGCAGGGTGGCCCTGGAAATGGATGACCACAAAATGGAGGTTACAAGAGAAACTCCTCAAGAGGGGAAGGGGGTGATGAGAGGGCTGATTTGCAGAGGGATATGCCAAGGTGAGAAGGGGTCAAGAGTGATAGGCTACTCCAGAGCAAACAGGGTTCATCCACTGAGTGAAATTCCAAGACGAGCCAACAGTAGTTAAGACATGGCTCTGAAGTCCAAAGAAAGTCAGGGATGAGTCCAGAAAGAGAATGGGGGAAGGAAAGACTATTTAGTGTGGAAGAGGCCCCAATTTAGAGGGTAATATGTCAGAAGCTTCACCTTTAGTCTCCTTAGATCACCAACCATTCCCTATCCCTAACTATAGGTGTCCCCCAAGGCTCTGCCCTGGGCCCTCTTCTCCTCTCCTCTTTCCCCATTCTCTGTCATAGTAATCTCTTTAGCTCCCATAGATTTAATTTTAGGCAAATAACTCATAGATCTATATATGTAGCCCTAGTCCCTCCTAATCCTTTATCTGTCCTACCACCCAAAGTCAAGTCCAGATCGCCTCTTCTCTGGAATACTGCCATAATTTGTCTCCCCACCTCAAATATCTCCCATCTGAAATCTATCCTTAACACAGATATCAAATTGATTTTGCTAAATCACAGATCTGACCATGTTATTCCCCTTCTCAACAAGCTCAAATGGCTTTCTAGTTATTTCCAGCATCAAACATGAATTCTGTTGTTTTGCAGACTGTTCTGTTTTTCTTTAGCACGTATGGAAGCACACACACACACACACACACACACTGGGTGGATGGACTAGGTTTCTACTCCACTGGATTTGGGGGAAAAATAATAAAATCATCTAACAGGAGCTCACTAAATCTTTGAATCCATTTTTCAAAATTCTCAAAATCTTCATCCACTCTCCACTTTCTCTATGATGATCACCCCATACCTTTGCCCTAAATCTTTCTCACAATTTCTTTCAATCTGTCTACAAACATGTTCAAATCACTGAGATTCCTTTTTTTTAAAGGTTTTTTGTGACACTTCTACACACATCCAATTACTAACCTACACCTCTCTTTCCCTCCCTGGTTAAATTTGTTGTTGTTGTTGTTGTTGTTGTTGTTTTTGTTTTGTTTTTTGGGGGGTTTTTTGCGGGGCAATTAGGGTTAAGTGACTTGCCCAGGGTCACACAGCTAGCAAGTGTTAAGTGTCTGAGGCCGGATTTGAACTCAGGTGCTCCTGAACCCAGGGCCGGTGCTCTATCCACTGCGCCACCTAGCTGCCCCCCTGGTTAAATTTCTTAAAAAAAGTTTATGTAGATGTTTTCTCATTTTCTACTCTGTCCTCAAACCCCCTTGTAATGGGGCTTCTGCCCCCACTAATCTACAGAGACTGTTCTCTCAAAGTTCATTAATGGACCAATTACCAAATCTAATAAACTTTTTTCAGTCTTTATTTCCCTTTACCTTTCTGCAAGTTTTAACACCACTGACTACCTATTCCTACTAGACCCTCTTTTTACTTGCCTTCAGAGATCCAATGCTCTCCTGGCTCAGTATGTCTCCAGTCCTCACCTTCCTTTGGAAATCTTCCCATAACTCTGCCTAAAAGAACCCCTTAAAGGATCATAAGATCATAAATTAAGAGCTGAAGAAGACCTTTTAAATGTCATCAAGTTCAACCACTTCATTTTACGCCTGAGGAAATTTTAAATACAGAGAGGTCCAGTGATTTACTTATAGTCACATAGCTAGAAATACCTGAGGCAAGATTTCAATCCAGCACCTTCTTACATCTACACCTAGACATCCTACAATACCCTTAAGTCAAGATTTCTCAAACTTAGCTTGACATGTTCTTTTCACTCTAAAGTTAACTCCTCTTTCATCTGACTTAGTAATTTCTTTGTTGCTGCTTTAAAGGTTTCTTTAAAATCAAACTCTCTTATTTGTCTTTGCTGCTCCCTTGGTAGCTACCATAGTGTTTTACCTAGTGGAGATGTTTAATAAATGTTAATTGTGAGAAAATAATGGGTTTTAGGACGCCCAGAGGCCACACTCAAGAGGATAATATTGGGATTGATTGGATTGACTTTGCTGATGACTAACTCACTTAAAGTTGACTTGATTGAAACTACACCAATCTGAGAGCCTGGCCCTCAGGGGGTGTGTTCTCTGAATTCTGACCTCAGCACGTTCTACTCATGGACCACCCTCAAGTCCAGTGAACCAATGAATTTGGGTGATGCTAGCCAATTAACTTGAAGCAATGTGTAAGGACCACCTCTCCTCCAGACCCAGAGGAAGCTTCCACACTCAGATAGGCTCTTGGAGGCACTGATGGTGGCTAGATATGCTTCTTAACTTTATGAGGCAAATGTTCTCTCTTTCCTAATATTTGGTATGCTTTAATAAATGCTTAATGCCCAAAACTGGTGCTAAAGCTTCTAATTTATAAGTAGCAATATATTAGAAACCTCAGCTAATTTTCCCCAAACTAGGGACAGAAATAAGGCAACTACACATAATTTTAAACCCCACATAATCCTTTGATTGACATGAGAAATTCTTTCACATTTGAATAAGGGAATAGAGGCCTCTGCTTACAGTAACATAAATAATTTTCTTCTTTATCTTGCAGAACAATGCTGGTAAATGATTATAATCTTGGAAATTTCAGATCTAGTAGAAGAGAAGTTTGACAGATTGGTGAGAAATTGGGGCAAAAGAGGGACTTTACCATAGACCTCAAATCACTCTGTACATCAGTGTAACAGAGAGTCAAAATAGAAGAAGAATTTTAAGAGTGAATGTGTGTTCCGATGTTATCATCAGTCAGTACCAGCCTGGAGCTAATCCTGGCACCATTGTCTCTTTAATCCAGAGTCTTATAACAATTATTAGTAAGGTATTTTGGTGAACCTCAGTCTGACAGTTTATCCAATCTTGTTTCAAGTTATTCTTAGGAAAGGCAAGCCACATCAGTCTCTCAACTTTGGAAAATGAAACCTCAGAAGCATCCCCATGCATTATTCCGCAAGTGAAGAAAGGTTGGCTTATCTTAGAAATAAGGTAGTTGATTTAAGATGATTTATCTGACAGTAATATTATTTACTATATCCAGAAAATATTGTTGGGAATCCAAAGGTGGACCAAGTGAAAATACAAAAAAAGA
This sequence comes from Dromiciops gliroides, assembly GCF_019393635.1. Lineage (NCBI taxonomy): Eukaryota > Metazoa > Chordata > Mammalia > Microbiotheria > Microbiotheriidae > Dromiciops > Dromiciops gliroides. Next base: position 367,135,210 of record NC_057863.1, on the reverse strand, counting down.
AAAGCCTGAAGAAGGATTGTACCATATAAAACTGGTTGGAAGAAAAGCTAAAACATTTTTTTTTGCATCAATTTTGCAAGAAATTTGTCCAGCTGTTCTTATAATTCATAGGGTAAAAAAAAAAGTTATATGGCTGAATAGACGTATCTCATGGAAATATGCCAGTTGAATGCTTCATTGAAAGGGAAACTTTTTGACTGGGTTTTTTTTTTTTAAGTAAGTTGAGATTTGAAACTTCTTTGTGGCCTTTCTGAATGTTAAGCATAATATTCCACAAAACCATTTGAGAAATAAGTTCAAAGATGAAAGCCCAGAAACACAAGGGATGTATGGGGAAACAGTGATCACATGTTTCATCTGCCTTCTCCCTGGGATCATCAGTGTTGGCATTTCTGAAATTTTAGAAAAACTTGAGATGGGTGAAAAATAAACTCTAAAGCCCACCAATCCCTCCTCTTATTAGTTGTCAACAGGAATTCAGATTGAGCTTTCTACCTCCCATCCAAGCCCTTAACTCTGCTGCTCTGCTGTGGTGAGCTTTGGAAGAGGTTGTGTTTTTTGTGCTCTGTCTGTACACTTTGGTGTTTTACCCAACCACAATACCTGATATCCAAAGACTCACAAGCTATGAGTATTTTTACTGGAGAGAGAGAGAGAGAGAGAGAGAGAGAGAGAGAGAGAGAGAGAGAGAGAGAGAGAGAGAGAGAGAGACCTGTGCAATTTGGTTATTTTTCAGAGGTACAGTGGTTTCAGTGTTTGAAAGATGCCAGATCCCTAACAACTCCCTGTTCCTCTGTGTAAAACAGCCCCCAGATTGCTTTGAAGAAACTGATGTACTTCCTTTGGACCTAACTTATTTCCAAGACTGAATCACCTGGCAGAATTTGGTCCAGTACTTAAGGAAGTTAATTACTCTACTGGTAAGGGTGAAGCAATAGTCTCCACTCCCTGAGGAAATCATTAAAAAATCATGGACTTCATATATTAGCACAGTATTTATAAGGTCTGTGAGCTGAGAATTAAGGTTCAGCTATCCTTCCATTTGTAAACAGCCCAGTTTTACAGAACAGCTTATGAGGAAAAGGGATTAAGAATGGGATAAAATGGGCAGCTAGATGGTACAGTGGGTAGAGCACCGGCCCTGGAGTCAGGAGTACCTGAGTTCAAATCCGGCCTCAGACACTTAACACTTACTAGCTGTGTGACCCTGGGCAAGTCACTTAACCCCAATTGCCTCACTAAAAAAAAAAAAAAAAAAAGAATGGGATAAAATGATCACTTTATATTTGGTACTTTCTAGAGCTGCCCCTTGATACTAAATTACAACAAGAGAAAAGCATCTTGAAAACTCAAATGACTACTAGTGCATGTGGCTTTACTTATTTTAGAGTTTCCCAAGTACCGGGGTATATTTTCCTCAGTCAGTCATTTACTCAATAAACATTTATTAAGTACCAGTTATGTGCTAAGCACAGAGGATAAAAAGAAATGCAAAAAAAAAATTAATAAAGCCCTACCCTCAAGAAGTTCCCAATCTAATGGTGGAAGACAATACAGAAAAAGAAGCTGAAAAGGGGGAAGGTGGGCACAGAGAAGGTTACCCAACACAGGTACCAGAAGAAGTCCTGAGGAGTACAGCCACATGGAAAATGATGAGATAACTTCCCTGAATGCCCTCTTTAAATGGAGGATGTTAGAGGAGCTAACCACTGTCCAACCTCCATCCTCTCCTCTTAGTGGGAGGGAGGGGCCTTAGGGGCAGGGAGTACTGAGGAGCTGTGAGAGTTAAGGCTGATGTAACTTTACAGAATGATGGGATTTCAGAGAAAATTTAGAAGCAGCATATCTTGATGAAAAAGTTTCTTCTTTTGTAATATGAATCTTTCATTCCAACTGCCAAAAATGTCATACTTCCTCTACAAATCAGAACAAGAAAATCTTCACAATGCAAGGACTCTAGGTAAACTATCTAGGAGTGTCAGATCAATGGATTCCCTTTATCTTTTCTCCCTGGAGAATTCCCCAAATGACATTTTGTTTTTGTTTTTTGTTTTTTGTTTGTCTGTTTGTTTTTTTAGTGAAGCAATTGGGGTTAAGTGACTTGCCCAGGGTCACACAGCTAGTAAGTGTTAAGTGTCTGAGGCCGTATTTGAACTCAGGTACTCCTGACTCCTGGTCTGGTACTCTATACACTGCGCCACCTAGCCGCCGCCCCCCCCCCCCCCAATGACATTTTAACACAAAACCACTGAGCGAATTCTGGACTACCTTCTGAGATAGACCAACCTTGTTAGAGGGGACTATATAGTATAATTACTATGGGTGTCAAACTCACAGCCCCTCTGCAGTACTCCTTACTACAGACTGAACAAGATTAAAATGTAATTGAGAAATGTTTAGCAAAATAAATAAAAATAAAATAAAACATAGTTAATCTGTGATTTTCTAAATTAATGAGCCTGCACAGAAAGCGTTTCTATTTTGAGTCTGACACTACTGGTGTAATAAAGTACTGGGTAAAAGTGTGTAACACTTTCCCAATTCAGTGTGGAATAAATGTGACCTTGACTTATTTCATATCCAATGAACAATTGAGCCTTGAATTCAGCTAAACTCAAAAAAAACCCCAAAACCCTAAATAGTTAAGCAATTACACACTATGAGAAAGGACATACGGGTGCTTGGTTAGTTACCCCCAGTTCACAGAGCAGCTCCTCAGCTGGTTAAAATTCATTTGGTAAATCCATGGCAAAATGCAAGGAACTTCAAAGCTAAAAGGGAAAAAAAAAGTGCACGCGTGCACGCGCACACACACACACACACACACACACACACACACACACAGACATTCAGGTCACCTGATTTCCAGTCCACTAGACCACACTCCTCTCTCTTGCCAATACCAATATTCGATTGTATTTCCACTGAGGAAGGAGTCAAAACAGAGGGAGGCAGAATGGCTGACCTTAAAGCAGGATCAGAGCCTGCTAGTCAGATGCACTGTCTCCTCCTCTTCACACCAGCACAGACTAGTATGTCTTTAAATAAAATCTACTAGTAAATTGGAAAACTGAAGTAGTCTGGCATGGTTGGCTTGGAGGCTTTGTTACATGTTTTTGACACTTTGTTTTTTCTGTTTTAAAAGCAGTAGAGATTTGGGGTGAGGAAAGGAGAAATTTCTTTTTATAAGCAGGGAACATCTTCAGGTTACATACATCTACGTATGTTCTGTCTAAGGAGCCCATACATGTGTGCATGGAAATATTGAGAAATACTGGGATTCAATTCACCGTTTCTGAGATAGGAATGGGGCTGCTATTCACCACCTTCTTTTCCTCTTCTTTAAGTGGAAAGCACTGAACCCAGATGCCCAACCATGGAAGACATTCTTCCAGCAGCAGCATCTGGCTCCTTGGCAAGGACTTCAGGCAAGTTGTTTGGGGAGCTTTGCAGTTGCCTCTTGGTTCGTCACGTGCATCTGATACTGTGGCCTATCTGGCTTGCTTGTCCAGACAGATGCCAATTCCTTTTGATTCACCTTTAATTCTGTGAAACTAGTTTACTCATTTTTATTTTTTATTTATTTTTTTGTTGGTGTGGACATATGTGTCCCCTCATAGATAGGAAGATTCTGGACAATCCTTATTCCTCCGTGCCATCTGTCTATCCCTAACTCCGATTTTCTCTCTTTTGAACCAGCATGAAATCCTCTGCCATGTAGACCTATATTAAAAGAAGATTTTTTAAAAAAATAATAATGATTTTAGCCACTTCTTGTCAATGTAGCACCTTGCTAAGCTCAGAGCTTGTTCCATGATAAAGAAAGCAAATGTTAGAAGAGTAATTTATTCTGTTTTGTACACAAGATATAGACATAGTTTCAACCTCGGTACATTGCTCTGTTAAATCATATTGGTTCCCCACATCCTTGTCACACCAGGAACAAAAGGGCATCTTAGGACTGGAAAAGACAAGCCGGCACTATGCAGTGAGCTGTGCTGTATTACAGATAGCACCCGCTCCAGGAAACTAAATTTAAAAAGTAGCTTTTTTTTTTTACCTGTTAATTTTGTAGGGTTTTTTTAATTCATGAAGGATTTTTGTGGTTTTTTATGGATAATTGTTAAGAACACAGAGTCCAACGGTAGCCCACGCAACAGGAAGCACTGACAAGGTGATGACAAGTCCGGCAGCAGTACCCAGAATGCCGAGGAAAAAGCAGAAATTAGAGCTGCAGGATGACATCCAGGAATAGTTAACATGGGGTGTCTGCAAGATTTCCATGTCGTTGTTGGGTGTTCTTTTCCTTTATTCCAGCAGGAGAAAAAAGTAAAGATTGTACATGTGATTTCACATCACAAACCTGAATTGTCAACCCATGGGATCAAGTTAATCTGTGACATTTCATCCTAGATATATGGGAACTTTATATCTGAATAGTATCTATGTCCGGTGGCAGATTTATCCACAGGTTGGTTTGAATAGGGATATTTCCATTTAATTCAACAGGCATTTATTAAGGACCCATTATATGCAAGGCATGGTGCCAGCTTTGAGGGCCATAAAGACAAAAAGAGACAATAAGGAAACAGTCACTGCCATCTAGAAACTAACATTCTCCTGGGGTGAGAGTGGGGGTTGGGGGAGGGGGGGAGAGAGTAAAAAGCGATGTAGAGCAATCAGTAAATACATGATATATACAACATAAAGGTAGTGTAATCGGGAGTGGGGGGGTAGTAATAACTCAATGGGGGAGGGATTAGTAAAGGCCTGGTGTAGGAAGCAGCAATTGTAGTGAGCATTAAGAAAGCTAAGAATTCAAGAAAGAAGAGATAGCATTCCAGGTATGGCATGTGTAAAGCCATAGGGTCAGAGGCTGGGATGTTTTCTGTGTGAAAAGCAAGGAAGCAGTTTGCCTAAAATGTACACTGCCTGTGTGGGAGTAATGTGAAATCAGTCTAGAAAGAGAGGTTGGAGCCAGATTGTGAAGGACTTAAACCACCGCCAAAAAGAGGCGTTTGTATTTTATCTTAGACATGATAGGAGGTCGCTGAAGCTCCTTGGATGCAGCATAACATGGTCAGACCTGTGATCCACTCATAAAGAAAGCCTGCAGAATACTAAGACATAAGCCACCTGTGTTGTTCAGCTACAGGATAGCAGAGTTCAAACTGTGGAGGCAAGAAGCGTAATGTCACCCATCCTCTATTACACTCCTGATAATATTTCTTTTTCTATAATACCTATTTCCTAGGGATTGGGGAGGGGGAGAACCAATGTACTAATGCTCATAAAATATCCTGATCAATCTAGAAGAATCTAATTATATGCATAATATTCAGATGACAGTTCTAATTGTTTTTTCCTGTGTGTGTGTGGATGGATGGATGGATGGATGGATGGATACCTTTAATACTTCATCATTCCTTCTCTTTGTTTTGGGGGGACAGAAAAATACTTTTAATTTTCTTACAAATTGTGGAGTAGCTTTGTTCCATTCATTTTCTTCTGTGGTTCTATATTCAATAGTCTTTCTTCTGTCTTTGCTTCCCTTGGAACCTCCACAATTCCTTGCATAGTTTTAGTGGGGCTACAGTGGAAAGTGTACTGGCTATGGGATCAGAGACTTTAAATCTTGCTTATAACCTTGCTACCTATGTGACCTTGGGCATGTCACAACTTCTCTGGACTTATCTCCTCATCTGCAAAATGAGCAGGATGAATCAGATGGCCTCTGGAGTCCCGCTCCAGATGTTCTAGCCCCATGATCCTCTTCTTCAGACAGTCCTTTTCACTATTGGGGGGAAAGAAACATTAGAACAAGTTACAGACATTCAGAGACACAGAGATATGCATAGAAGATTGATGGATAGTCAGACAAAAGACCATGGTCAATGAACTCCATTTTCCTCCAGAAGTTTCACTTGCATACCTTGTTTCTGATGTTTAACACCTGTGTGGCCTTGGGAAAGTCATTGAATTTCTATATGCCTCATTTCCCTCATCTGTAAAATTAGGAAGCTGAATTAGAAGAACTCTCAGGTTCCTTCCAGCTCTACACATATAAAACTTCATTTTACCTTCAATGGATCCTCCACCTCTATAATTTGAGCCTGAGTTTAAATTTCATTGTATTTAACCTCTTCAGTCCAGTCCTAACAGTTCACTAATTACTATGTTACTCTCCTCTGACTGTTCCTCTTCTCCTTTGGCAGTAACAAACAGATTATTTGGGGATGGGGCATAGCCATTGGTAACTCAAATACTTGGAATTGAAACTTTGAATGGAATATATGTACACTTTTGGGGGGGTGGGGCAGGGCAATGAGGGTCAAGTGACTTGCCCAGGGTCACACAGCTAGTAAGTGTCAAGTGTCTGAGAGCAGATTTGAACTTAGGGCCTCCTGAATCCAGGGTCAGTGCTTTATCCACTGCGCCACCTAGCTGCCCCCTCTCATATACACTTTCTGAGCCAAAATTATGACCGATAGAATAAAATGTACCACTACATGAAATTCACTTTGATTTTTCTATTTTGCAATTTTTGTTCCCCATATATTAAGCAAATATTTATTGAACTTCTATTATATATAATACTAAATTCAGTGGATAATACAGGGGGATATAATTTGTGATCTTTGCCTTTAGAATGCTTCCATCTTTATAGCCTCAAAGGGCCATATTTATGCCTAATCTTCCCCTTGAGATTACATTTTAACCAAAAGGAAACATGTCAAAAACTTTAAAACTTGTAATTTCTCTTAGAAAGAATATTTCTCTGGACTTAAAAAAAATTTTTTTTTCAAGACTTCCCAGTTTGAAGGTGGTTTAAGTGGAGGACAAAAGGCCTTTCTTAAGGAAATGGTTAAGGGTGGTAACCAAAACATGGAACAAAGAATATCTCTTATTTAGATGAGACCTTCCCCACTCCACTCCCCATCTATGGCAACTAGAATTGGTGCTGAGATCCACCCTTTCTACATTTAGAAAGGAATAAGATATTGATCACAGCAAATCTTTTTTATTACTCCCAGACTACATTTGAGGGGATTAGTCAAGAAAGGAAGTGACTAATGACTATTGTTTTTGGAATATTAACCCAAAATTATATTTTAGCATATTATAATCTTTTCCTTATTCAAAATTCCTATAAAGATTACCTCAAATCATCTGAGGTTAAAGTATAATAGACCATGGGGCTACTATACCAGTCCCTATGCCAGAAATAGCCTCGATATTAGATGAATGTCAAATTAAAAATGTTTTCTGGCAGACGTGAGTCTAAAATGCAGAGTATAGCATTAATATGTTTTTCTTCAACACCTACAAAGCAAAAAGGGCTTTGCCTGGATGTCTTTGTCTGTTCATTTGTCTAGATATTAAATTTCTAAAGGAGCATTTATTTCTTCTCCCTCTTTTAGAATGTAATTAAGACATCATACAATTCCTTCCAATTTCTCAAACACATTTAGCTTTCTAGGTTTCTTTGGACTCCTGTTTGAATCCTAAATTCCTATTTAGGTATAGTCTTTTCATCAGAAATTATTGAAAGCTCTCTGTTACATTAAAGAACAAGTTTTACCCCTGTAAGATTCTAATAGACTTTGCAGGATAAATTATTCTTGGTTGTAAGCCTATATCTTTTGCCTTAGGGGATGCTATATTCCAACACTTCTTTCATTTTTTTTTTTGTAGAAGCTGCCAGGTCTTCTATTTTGTTTTTATGGCAATGAGTGTTGAGTGCCTTGCCCAGGGTCACAAGGCTAGTGTCAAGTGTCTGAGGCTGGATTTGAACTTAGGTCCTCCTGAATCCAGGGCTAGTGCTTTATCCACTGTACCACCTACGTGTCCCAAAGTCTTCTGTAATCTTGACCTTAGTTCCTCAGTACTGAAATTCTTTTTTTTCCAAAACATGCAGTATTTTTTTCTTTAATGTGGAAGCTCTGCATTTTGACTATAATATTTCTGGAAATTTTCCTTTTGGAGAAACTTTACAGGAGTGATTAGTAGATTCTTTCTATCCTTTCTTTGCATGCTGGTTCTAATAATATCTGATAGTTTTCGTTTATAATAATTTCTTGATGTATGGTGTCTTGGTTTGGGGTATTTTTAATCATTGTTTTTAGGGAGTACAATGATTCTTTTTTTTTTCAGGGCAATGAGGGTTAAGTGACTTGTCAAGGGTCACACAGCTAGTAAGTGCCAGGTGTCTGAGGCTGGATTGAACCTAGGTCCTCTTCAATTCAAGGCCAGTTCTTTATCCACTGCGCCACCTAGCTACTGCCCCCCCCCTGCAATGATTCTTAAATTACTGCTTCTTTGCTTCTTGACCTATTTTCTAGGTCAGGTCTTTTTTTTAAATAATCTCAGATATTTTACTTTTTTTCTGTTATTTATATTCCATCATTTGATTTTGTTCTAATGTTTCTTGCTGTCTCATGATGTCATTGATTTCTGTTTGGCCTGTTCTATTTTTTCAAGGATCCTATTTTCTGAGTATAACTTATTGCTTTCTCTTCTAAGCTACTTATTTTCTTTCTGATTATTTCCTCAAGAGCTTTATTTCATTTGTTTATATCTTGCTTCATTTCTTTCCTTTGAGCCTCTCCTTGTAGTTACTTTGGATTTAGATTTGCAGTGATTTTGGTACTTGTGTTTTATTTGATCTACACATCTCTCCAGCTTTAGTTCTTACATTCTGGGTTCTTATACCAGGACTGATCTCCACTCCTTGCTGTGTTCTTGGATATGGTAATAAGCCTTGTTCCAGTTCACTCTTGCTTTGAGTCCCTTGGAATTTCCTGATGACTCCTACATCCATCTACCACCAACCCCTCCATGCATGCACACTTAAGTGCTCACACACACTCACACACACTATATTGGATGCTAAGGGTCTTCTCTGATGTATCAGGAGAGAGTTTTAAAGACTTCAGAATCCCTGAGATATCCCAGTCTGATTCTTGATACACCCTGCTGGTCTCATTGGCACTGAGATTTCTGATCACTCTGGCCCCTTTCTTAATGGAGCCTTCCATTCTTGATGCTTTTAGATGTAGAGTGTTGCAAACTACACATGTCCCAGGCTCCTTCTGGGAGAGCTGGTGCTATGGGAGGAAGCTGGAAGAAATTGCTTGGTGTAGTTTCTCAAAGAATTTCTTGATCATTATCAAGTCTGGTTAGAACTTCAAAGTTTTTCTGGAGTAAGTATATAAAAGCTAGACATCCTGCCTCACATTCAGATGGCCATTTTAGCTGAAAGTCCTAGAGGCTTTTTCAGTAACCATTATTTTATTCTCAGCCTGTATTCTATCCTATGTGAAAACACTCTAACCTTCCCTACAGACCATTCTGAGGTTCTCAACTAGTCAGTTGGTAACCTTATTCTGTTTCTTTCTTTCCTATAGGCATAGCATTATATCTCTAGTTCTGTTATCAGGATGAGACATCCCATATCCTCTAATTTTCTTGTTTCACAAATCACTTGACTATAAAAATAGTGTGGCTTACACCCAGTCTTTAGGCATTTCCCCAGTCACCTAGTTTGTGTTTTCTCCCCTAGAGGATGAATAAAGAGAAAGCAACTCCTTTCCTATCAACTAATCCTTATTCAAATCACATGGTCTCTAGAAATCCAATTCATCATCGAAGTACTGATAATCACAAGAGTCTTTCCATCTTTCTTGGACTTTTCCTCTTTTCCATCTCTCTTGGTCTTCACAGTTGTATTTTCTATATCTCTAATAAAGAATTGGGGAGAGGGAGGGACCAGGACAAAGACAATAGGGAAACATTTTCCAGCTCCTTCTTGATTTCAAAGCATCATGAAATAGACAATACATAGAAATACATACAGTAAATATATGTGTGTGTATGTATGTATGTGCATATAAACAGAGAGAGATAGAGTGGAGGGGATATATATAGTACAGCCACCTGCAAAACATCCACTAATTAGCAGCCCATAACCACACAACATAGCAGTTTAGAATAAGAAGCAAATAATACTTTACCTAATTGAAACTACAAAGTGGGCTTAGGTAGGCAACATGTAATTATAAAGACTGGAATTCAGCCAGTTCAATGAGGTTAACAACCCTACCTCAGAAAAAGTATCATGGGAACTTCAGTGACCACAAGTGGCTACTGCCTTCATCCTACATCTAATCCAAAATATTTTACCTCTTGCAACATAGACACAAAGCAAAATAGTTGATAGTACTGACTGTCTGATGAACTGGAATATGTGTCAACTCCTCATACAACCAGATGGATGGTATTCATGGTCTGATGACTTGGTGTCCCATAAGGAAGAAAAGACTCAAATATCCAGAAAGAAGGGAAATGCAATGATGCACACTCTTGATTTATAAGGCCCCCACTACTACCTGACTGATGGCATGAATTTTTTACTTTTTAAATTAAATTACCAACATCACAAACAATTAAAGACATCAAGAACAGAGAAAATGACTATACAAGAAATTGAATTCCCATTATATACAGGAAGACAGAGAGATGGAGGGAGAGTTCAGAGAAAGAGGGATTGGGCAGCTGAGTTGACAGAGCTGGATTTGGAGTGAGGAAGACCAATTTCAAATCCTCCTTCAGATATTTACTAGCTGTGTGACCTTGTGCTACTCAACTTCTTTCAGTCTATTTCTTTATCTGTAAAGCTGAGACAATAATGGCACCTACCTAACAGAATTCTTGTGAAGATGAAATATGTGCATATGTATATATGTATACACACATATATGTATATGTAGCACTTTGCAAACCTTAGAATAATATAAATGCCAGCTATATACATTGCTATGTATATATGTATTTATATATATGTATAAACTTTATTTTGACTTTTTGCTCCTTCCCCTTTCTCCCAATACCATTCTTTCAGCTTTCTTGATGTTCTTTTTTTTTCTTATCCCTCACTAATGTGATAAAATAATGGGATTTGGCAGATGCCCAGGGGCCCCACCTGAAGATTGATTTATAATCGTTTGAATTGGGTGAGACTGAGAAACTGACTATCTACTTAAGGGTGACTGGATAGAGACTACACCTGACTGGCCCCGAGTGACATGTTCTCAGAGGATGTGGACTATTGACGTCATCAGGAGACCACTTGCAACCAATTAGCTTGAAGGACCTCCCCTTTTGGGGAGGGAGACAGGAACTAGGAAGCAGAGGTTAGCTCACTGGATTTTTCTCTCTTTTCGTTGAGGAACTGGCTTGGTGGCGGCAGACAGAGGGTGCCCCCTTTCAAGTCCGAACTTTGGCGTGGTAGGGGACTTCACATAGGCTACTAGGAAAGGAAGTTTTTTTTCTCTGTAGCTATACCAAATAGATCTAAACTAGGATTTTCCAGGCTATAAGGAATCTGTTCTCAATCTCTCTCTTTCTTCACTAATTTCTAATACACTTTAATAAATACCTAAAAGCCTAAACTCTTGCTGAATTTATCAGTGATTTTAGCCAGCTTCCCCCAAAAAACGGGGGGGGGGGGCAGATTAGAACCCACATTTAGATTTTAAACATCACACTAGTAACCAATCTACATACCTTCTTTGCCTAAATAAAAGCATTTCCTTATAAGAAATATGTGGAGTCAAACAAAACAAATCAAGATACTATCCATGTATAAGAATGTATGTCTGACTCTGTACTTCAAGTCCATCACCATTCTACCAAGAGGTGAAGGATATCCCTTTTCATGAGTGTTTTGAAGTCATGCTAAATCATCCCTTTACTCAAAGTTCTAAGGTCCTTCAGAGTTGTTTTTCCTTACATTATTGTCTTTATGTAACTTGTTCTCTTGGAAATTTGGAATTCATTCATCTAAGTCTTTCCATATTTCTCTAAGTCAAAGTCTTTTCATATTTTCATCAAATTCCAGTGTTTTCCTATGCTACACAGTTTCTTCAGCTATTCCCCAGCTGTAGACACCTATTTTGTTTCCTTTTTTTTTAACACACCAACCAAAAAAAAGTTCTGCTATAAATATTCTTGGACATCTTTTATTAACATTCTTTCCCTCTGCCCTTGACCTATAACATGAATGGTTGTAATTTTTTGCAATATAATCTAAGGTGTTTCTAGTATGTTTTTTTGTAATACAGGATATTCCAAAAGTCTTAGTACATAACTTAAAACTTCATTAAGACTTTTGGAACACCCTGTATAGGCAAAGATATTTCTAGAGTCCTAGAATAAGGGAGAATGTCCAAAAATCGGTGTACAGAGCAAAAGACTAGGACGGAGAGAGTGGGCTTAGAAACATAAGGCTTATCCAAACCAAGATTAAGGCCAACTTTAAATTTTAAATTCACCTAAATGGTAGGAAATCCCCCCAGAATCATTTTATTGTTGTTTTAGAATACATTGTTTTGCTTGTTTTTAATAAATTCACAGAATCTTTATATGTTTGCAGGGAACCTCAGAGGTCTTCTTGTCCAACCTATATCTGAGCAGAAATCCCTTCCCTGAACAAGTCCAAATTGTAATCCAGCCTCAATTTAAAGACTTCCAGTGATGGTGAACTCATCATTATAAGAGCTCACTCCACTTGTTTCTTTTTTTCCTCTCCCCTCTATTACTCTATGTTCCTTTCTTTCTCATGAGGTGACCTTGCTTCCTGACTATATTCTGCTTAAACTAATAAGTCTGTATTCCATGAATACACATCAGCTGAAAGGAAGAAAAGCTGCCTAGATATAGGATAGTCGGCCAGAAAACACCTAGGATTCAGCATAATAGGGATTTAGTTATATATGAATGCAGGGGTTAGAAAGCTGAAGAACTCTCTCCTACCCCTGATCCTGGCTTCTGAGATAATCCACTTGGCAGTAGCTGAATATTATTCAACTTTCTTTTCATTATTAACATTATAACACCGTAATACTAACAGTGGTATGTCTTGACCCTAAGAATCATGGTTATATCTTGTGATATATATGGGTCAAGGAGACACAAAATGACAGGATGCAGATACTCACATCTTGACACATAAAGGGGTTGTTGTTAAAAGGAGTTATTTTTTCCCAAACCATTATGATATAAAATAAGAATCTCTGAAAACATCAAAAAATGGGTGATTTTTATAGCTCATGTTATGAAAATGTGGTTTATTACTGTATAGTGCAAAGGTTTTCATGATAAAACATGAGCATAACCTTGAAACCTTGTTTTATTGTTGCCTTGGATTAATATCTGTTTATTTTCTTTATCTTCTTATGTAGATATTTCCTAAGAGCTTATTATTCTAATATCTAAAAAAAAATTCTCTTGATGTGCATGTCTAGCACTAGAATTCATTTTAAATGTAGGGAAGAAAAAAATAGACCATTCAATTTTGCCTGGTAGAGATAGTTTAGGCTCTGTCTTTTCTGCAAATAAGTCAAATGTGTTCTAAAATAAAACAGTTTGGGTTTCAGATTTTTTTTCCTGTGAGATGCTATATGTTATTGTGGAAATATATATATATGTGTGTGTGTGTGTGTGTGTGTGTGTGTGTGTTTGTGTGTGTGTATGTATGTGTGTGTGTGTGTGTATGTATGTGTGTGTGTGTGTGTGTGTGTATATATATATATATATATATATATATACACACACATATATGTGCGTAGGTGAGATCCGGATTCAAATCCTGACTCTGATACTTATTAGCTAGAGAAAGTCATTTAAACTGTCTGAGCCTCAGTTTCCTCATCTGTACAGTGGAAATTATAATCCTCAGGTACCTCACAGGGTTACTGTAATGATGAAAAGAGAAGAAGCATAAGACTTCCTAAAATTGACATTTAAGAGTCAGTTATTACTATTACTACCACTACCCCCCTTGAAGTGTAGTTGATCAATAGAGGGTCAAGATCATTACTACTGACTGTGTTATTTGCAAACTTTGTTAAGTGGATTATTTGAAATCAATTACAAGCTGCTAAAGCCCAATGTCACGTAGCTGATAAACAAGTGGAAAGAGGATGAATAATAATTAACCAGTAAATTGTTAAGTGCTTATTAAGCCCCTACCATGGATCCAAAATCATGATACTTTAAAGAAAGCATAACACATGGTTCCCTGACCTCAAGAAGCTTACAAACTAGTTGGAAAGAAATAACAAAATACATATAAGGCAAAGTAAAAGGGAGGGCACAGATCTACGACAGTGTAGAGGCAGTTTAGTAGAGGAGAAAAAAAATGTTAGATTAGAATCAAGAACCTAGATTCTACCTAAAACTGTTACAGAAAACAGTTGTGTGATCCTGAGTACAACATTTAACCCCTTTGGGTTTCAATTTTCTCCTGTGTAAAATGGAAGGGTTGGTTTAGATGATCTTGTATCTTTTCAAGTTAATAATAATAATTAATAACAATAGCAAACATCTCTGAAGCACTTTGAAGATTTTTTTTTTTTAGTGAAGCAATTGGGGTTAAGTGACTTGCCCAGGGTCACACAGCTAGTAAGTGTTAAGTGTCTGAGGCCGATTTGAACTCAGGTACTCCTGATTCCAGGACCGGTGCTCTATCCACTGTGCCACCTAGCTGCGCTGTACTTTGAAGATTATAAAACACTTTATGTACATAATCTCATTTGAGCCTCACAATAATCCTGTAAGGTAATATTATCCCCCTTTTATAGATTAAAAAACTGAAGGACAGAGAGAGACAAGTGTCAGATATAGTATTCAAGCCTAAGTTTTACCAGACTCAAAACTCAGTGCTATTCCATTGTCCCTCTAACATTGCTTGATTCTTTGATTATGAACACAATAGTATTTTAGAGAAGAGGCAACTAGGTGGCACAATGGATAGCATGCCAAGCCTAGGATCAGGAAGACTCAACTTCCCAAGTTCAAATTTGGCCTCAGACACTTATTAGCTGTGTGGCCCTGGGAAAGTCATTTAACCCTGTTTGCTTCAGTTTCCTCATCTATAAAATGAACTGAAGAAGGAAATGGTAAAGCATTTTAGAATCTTTTCCAAGAAAACCCCAAATGGGGTCATGAAGAGTCAGACGGGACTGAAATTTTACAAGAACAATTTTAGAAAAGAGAGAAAGTGAGATGATACCACAGAGGAGGCAGCATTTGAATTAGACCATAAAAAGTTAGTTGGATTTGAATAGATGGAAGGGGAAAATCATGTGAACAAAGACACGGAAGTATAAATAATCATAGTACCAAAAGTAGAGGACAATCAAGAGACTGATGTAACTAAAACCAAGCATGGTTCTAGGAATCATGGAAAGAATAGGGGAATGCTGTCACATAAGATAGTCTATTGGAAAGCCAGTGTTTTGATTTGATATACTAGGCAGCAGGGAACCATATATATGCAGGATGAATTGAAAGATGATGGGACTTAGTTCATCTAAGAGACCAGGAAAAAAACAAATAAACAAACATGAGTGAGGTGAAGAAAACATAACCAGGATATATGTAGCCCTTGAATGGAGAAAAAGGAGAAAACTTGTGAGATTGATATTTTGAAGTTGAAAAATTAAAGGACATTATGACAGATTGGCTATCTAAAATAGTCCAGATGATTACAGGCAGTCTAGCCACATATACAGTAAGTGATAGTCTCATTTAGAAAATAGAAAAATTAGTTATTCCTAATAATTCTTATTCAAACTAGTTTGGGTGAAAAGATTCTGAAGTTCAATCCGAGATGTGCTTAGTTTAAGCTAATGGTTGATAAACCAAGTAGAGCTATCCTAAGTACTTCTTCTTTCTATGAACGCTTTTTCTTGGTACATTTTATACTCTACTTACTGAAGGAAGTATCATGCCAAGAGTCCTTGATTTAGAGTCAGAGGACCTGACTTCAAACCCCTGGACACTTATATGGCCTTACATAAGTCAGTCACCTAACTTCTCTGGGCCATAGTTCCCTCATCTATAAAATTAGTGGGTTGAATTAGATGACATCTGTGGTTCCTTATATTTCTAAATCTACAAGCCTAGAATTCTATAATACCATATAACTGAGAATTTAATTGTGCTCCACTTTTTTTTAGTGCCTCCCCAGCTATTATTATAAATTCCCTAAGGTTAGGGATTATATCTTATAATTTTTTACTATGTTTCACTACTCTTAGAACTTTGCGGTTGTTTAGTTGATTGTTCAGTTATGTCTGACTATCTGTAATCCTTCTCTTACAAAAGAAAAAATGGAATTGTTTATCATTTACTACTCTAGCTCATTTTACAGGTAAGGAAACTGATACAAACAGGGCTAAGGGCTTGCCCAGGGTCACAAAGCTAGTAAATGTCTGAGACAGAATTTGGACTCAGGTCCTCATGACTCCTAGGCCAGCACTCTATCCACTGTACCACCTAGTTGCCCTGCTTTTAAAATAGGTGTAGATATATGAGAATGGGAACTAAAACTATAATGTCATTGATTAAAGAAAAGTCCAGGGGCAGCTAGGTGGCACAGTGGATAAAGCATCAGCCCTGGATTCAGGAGGACCTGAGTTCAAATCCAGACTCAGACACTTGACACTTTTCAGCTGTGTGACCCTGGGCAAGTCACTTAACCCTCATTGCTCTGCCCCCCCCCAAAAAAAAGTTGGGGCAGCTAGGTGACACAGTGGATAGAGCACTGGCCCTGGATTCAGGAGGACCTGAGTTCAAATTCAGTCTCAGACACTTACCACTTAACCCCAGTTGCCTCACCAAAAAAAAAAAAAAATGTCCAGAATGAAGAAACTCCCTTCAACAATGCAGGTCAGTGCTTTCCTCACAACCTATAGTCTTGTAGCTAATTGGGGCATTGAGAGCTTAAATAACATACTGAAGATCATATAGTCAGTATGTATCAAAAATAGAATTTGAATTTAGGCCTTCTGGCTGAGGTCAGCTCTGTATCGATAATGCTCCATTGCTTTTCACATCATCTACTCATCTAACTAGACCCATAGAACAAAATAAATACTTCATTGATTAACTAGAGTGAAGGTGAGAGATCAAGTCTGGTAATGTATATTTGGGTATCATTAGCATAGACCTATAAGCTCACTGAAAGAGTGAATGGCAAGAGATTAGAGCAAAAGACTGAAACAGAGTGTCAGAGGAAATTTATAATTAGTAAGCTGGGGAGGGGGAAGGAAATAAACAATATTCAGAGAGGAGGAAGGAAAACCTTTCTCAAATGCCTATTAGGTGCTGTGTACAGTGTTGAGAGCTTTTACAAATGTTATCTCATCTGATCTGTACAATAACCCTACAAGGTAGGTGGTATATTATCCCCATTTTACAGTTGAAGAAACTGAGGCAGACAGAGGTAAAATTACTTTCCCACTGTCACACAACTAATATATTTCTGGGGGCAGATTTGACTTCATATCTTCCTGACACAAGGCCTAGCACTTTATCCACTGAGACTCTTAGTTGCAATCATAGAAGTCAAGAAATATCAACATATAATATTAGTGAATAAATATTCCCCCTTCATTAAAAAAAGGCACAGTAGAAAATGGACTTTCACTCAGAAACGTTTATCAACCAACCCTAAATTAAGATTATCACTTTTAGATACTTCAACACTGTAAAATGCCTTCAGAATCATGAAAAAAAAAGATTAAAACTATCAAATACAACTTATTACATGTATTTTGATGTATTCTCATTCTTTGATTATTGCTAATACAGATGATGCTATCTTTTATTTCTCTTTTATGTAGACTTTTTTGTTTGTTTGTTTGTTTTTTAAATAAACTATTTGAAAAATCAGAATACCCAATTCCTTACCCATAAAACAGAGTGATATGCTATATGGAACTTTATTCTATCAGTCCACATTGTAGATTCTTTTTTTTAACAAAGCCATCCCAGAATCTTTCAACCAGGAAACAAACCCCACCACCTCTCTGATATGCCTTTGTGTTTGTATTGTTGAGTAACCTTATTTACTTCTGTTTTAGAATTTACTCAAAATCAGCAAAAGCCTCATAAAGAGACTGTGTCATTTAGGGGACACTGCCCCATTTGGGAACACCTAGAAAGTCCTCCTTCCTATTATTTATATGTGTATTTGCCCTTTAACTATTCCCAGGCCCAGAGCTCACTTAAAACAGAAGTCCTATAGATGGCTCTAAATACCAGAAATTTGTTGGAACAAAACTGTGCCTGTGTAGAAATCACCACATTAAGCATTACTTTGGCAAACAATGTGCCCTATTGTCCTTGGCTTCTTCTGCCTGTTGTATTCCTGGAATTTAGTTTTTTAGCACAATAAAGGGTTATAAAAGTTTATGAGAAGCTCTGTGGTCTAGGGGATAGAGAGTCTGACTCATGATGACCTGGGTCATACACTGGTTGTGTGACCCTAGACAAGTCACTTAACTTCCAAATATACCCAAGGAACTCTCTAAAAATATAAACAAGCAGAACAGTTGCCAACCTTTCTTTATAGAGGGAGATTTCTCACTGGGAAGCTCCTGAACCCACAAAGTCACAGTTCTGGAACAAAATACTAAAAGATGGCAGATATACTCCCCAGTAGTAAGGATTAACATCAGAGACAGATAGCTGTAGTTTTATGTTCACAAATATGTGGTGTGGGGATATATACACAAATACAAGTATTCCCCATTTTGCCTTTTTCCAATGTCTCCTAATGCTACCCTACTCCTACCCGAGTCCCTTCATTCCAATCTCCCTAGCTAGCGCTTATAAAACTACAAAATAAATAATGCCCTAGACATATTTTTTTTGCAATGCTAATATTTAAACAGTAAAAGATACCTTAAGACCTTCATCAAGATTTTTAAAGCCTCATTTAGTGTTAGTGTCAGGGTTGTGTGAGAAATAATTAATATAACAAAACAAGGTCTATTTTCCCATCGATTTTCGGGAATTTATGCAGGTAACTCATTAATGCTAGAGGGGATTCTGCATGTAAATCCCGGTGCCTCAATAAGGAAATGGAACCCAATGATTTTTCCTCCTATAAAAAACACAAACAATGACAAGTATAAAAGCAGATAACCTGAATATCTATATAAACGGCTGCTCTATGGCTTGTAAAAGTTTTCCATTTACATCCTGTCACCTCTTCTTTTCGCAAGTATAAAAGATGGGATGATTATTTCAACAAACCTACCCATATAAATCAATGTAGTTTTGCTGTGGGAAGACTAGGAGTTTAAGGCATTTAATATTTCAGCATCTCCAGATTATCACCGAGATCCATTTCTTTTTGTGGTCAAGTGCATGATTAGCATTGTGACAGGATATTGGCCATTTTCTTATGAAGATCTGCAAATCCTCGTAAACAAATACCAGTTGGAAAAATTAAGAACAAGCCTGCGGACTGGAATTCACCCTATTTGTAATGGGAACAAAAACCTGGCAATCAAATCTAAAGAAAAAAAGCTAAATCACAGCAGAATGACCTACTTTAAGGCGTTTGCCAAAGAGACAGTGTTTTTAGACAGCTCTTCTGAAGTAGCGTCTTTCTGTCTATGCCATCTGCAGATTTATTACTGTGCCTGAAAAAACAACCCAAAAAAAAAAGCCAAAAAAACAAAACCCAACTCTGCTGAATGATACTGAGCCTGGTCTATAGGAAAGATTCCAGTATTGTGGGCACCACACCCACACCTACTGATGTGGTCCAAGGTTTTGCTTTAGAGGCACCTAATTAAGAAACCCTGACTCATTTACATGGAGACGTTTGATCTAAATTACAGTCCAAACCGCACCAAATTAGGAGCATCTGTGAATGTGAAATGTTTGTTCCCTGTGACGGGGAGAACAGGGCTAGCTCTGGACGGCACATGTTCAAGTGACGAAAAATATTTCACATGTAACGTACTTCTGAGACCCACTTTTCCACTAATAATTCATAGTGAGCCTAACCAGTATCTCTACTTCCACAATTATTTCAGGCTGTGAAAAATTATGTCACTTTTTCCCCCCTACGGCTAAAAAGAGGTAGGAGACCACCTACTTTGTTGTCATTGATAAAAAGACTTAAAAGACAACCAATGGCAAGAAAGCAAGTCTCCTTAGAGTGGAGGCCTGTCACCAATACCTCTTAAGCAAAGGGATCCCAAAATGCAGAACCTAGCTCTCACTGGGAGCATCTTCTGGATCAAGGACGTGACTGTCCCCCTCCATTCTCAGTAGCCTCTCTGCTCAGTCTGTGTTTGTTCTCAGCTCAGCTTTGCTTCCCAGCTCCCTCAGGTCTGTTCCTCAGCATCCGGAAAAGGCAGCATAGAGGGCCGGGGCATCAATAGGTGAAAGGTCACATTGTTTCAAACTGCAGGGCTTTTAAAAACATCTCACTTCATTTCCATCAGGTAAGGTTTCCAGGAAGGTGAATCAAAAACATTTCTTCTGGTAGGCCTATGAGCCATGCTTGACCATAAGTTAAATGAAAGGATTCTATTTGAAGCCCAATAAATGGTGTTTTATGGTTATAGTACAACTTAAAACTGCACTCTGACACCTGAAGGTCACTTTACCTTGTATTACACCATATATCACATATGTTTCAGCTGGAAATGAAGGAAAAGGAAAGAAACTTTAAAAAAAAAAACAACACTGGCTCCTTTTGTCTAAAGAGGTTTTAAAAATACATTTATCTGATATACTATTTTTTTTTGCAGTAGCTAGAATATGATTTGAATATATTAATATTTTCAGCAACTGAGCTCAGGGAGCCCAGTTAATAACTTATGCATGGATACATAGATATACTTCAGACAGAGGTAAGGATTTTAGCTCTCATGTCGGTAATACTTAGAAGGATCGAATGAAAGAGTCTGTTATTTCATAGTCTTTGTTGTGGGCATGCATTGTGATGGTATGGAGCCAGTGTTCTTTTTGGTTGTCTACACAGCCTGGATTCAATAAGCAGTTATATATGCATATTATGACAATGTGGTCAAAGAAACCAGATTTTTTTTTAACTATACCTTCAAGTGCCTATATAGCATAAAATCTGGTCCTTATTTTTCTTGACCTCATTAAATATGTTAACATATTCATAATTTGATACAGGTTATGTTCATTTTATAATTAAAATTATGGATGGGGTTGGAAAAGCAATAAGATTGCACTGAATGGAAAATATTTATCTTTTTCTACACTAGACTATGGCTCAATGTAAATCATAAGCCTGGGAAAAGGATAATCCCAGGCCAAGGGTATGTCATATGCTGCATATGCTAGAAATTGCTCATGTTTCATGCCAAAAGTAGATTTATTTTACTCTACAACCAAAACTGAAATTCATATTTTTAAAGCATACGTGGTTTTCCCTATGTAATTGTCAGTGATTTTTCCATAAATAAGAAATAATACCTTCATATGGTCTCAGGAAACAAGAAGCAGCTTGACTCCTCACTTATCTACTTGGGAGACTTGGGAGGAAGTAGTTACAGCAAGGACTGTAAGTTTCACCACAATGCCCACTAAGGAGCTTAGTTGAGCCTTTGGGGACCCACTCTGTCTAGAGGCAATTATGTCTCACTCTCCATTACTGCAGTCCTACATTATGGGCAGATAATGCAAGAGATATTACTTTAACAATAAAACATTGCACTTACAACCACACCTTTCAGCTCAGCATCTCCAAATGCTTTAAAAACCATTATTATTTTTATTATTTATTGGTGGAATCCCAGCAGTCCACTCAGCATTTTGAAGTGCAAGTGAAACCACAGGCTCTGTTGGCTTTGGGAGGGAGCAACCTAAGGTACACAGAGACTCAGTTCTATAACCTGCTTCCCACCCCTTTCATCCCATATGTACATTTGTGTTTTTGGTTTTCTTAAATCACTCAGGTGTAATGTGAAGTATGTAGATCATAGGATTTTGGATTTAGAATTGTATGGGTCCTTAGAGGCCATCATATTCGATCCTTTCATTTTACATATGAAGGCACTGAGGCAGACAGAGTATCCAAGAAAGGATTTGAACTTGGGATTTCTTGACTCCAAACCAAGAGTTCTGTCCACTGTGGCCCTCCCATTTACCTCTACCTAAAAGACTTGAGAAAAAATTATTTTATTTCAAGTGAGGGATTGAAAAGAGAACAGAAAATTCAACGGGACAAAGGGTAAAGCATCACATTAAAATTGATCAGAATCAAAAGAAAGAGCGAGAAAATTAATGTATAGTTATAGGGAAAAGTTCAGAAAATGGAAATCAGTAGGTCTAATCACAAGCATCAACAATAGTCATCTTTAAAGTGGTTATTAAGTCATCAAGGAAATGGGAATCAATCATTCTCCACTTATTGTTCAGCAAAGTCATTGCTTCTTAGGTCAATCCTGCTTGACCTTCACCTTAATATAGTCTTTCATATAAGTTAAAAAAAAAGAAAAGAAAAGAAAAGAAAGGCCTTAGAAAAGTTTTCACTTGCCCACCCACATTTATGAATGTGGCTGCTGCCACTTTTCCATCCTACTTCATTACCATTTTCATATTGAAAGGTTTGGTTTTTTTTTTTTAAGCACTTTTTTGAAGGGGGAAAGGGAATCACTGTTAGGTAATCTAAAAAGTAAGTTAGATATATTACCTGTGCTTTTAAGGAATTATCATCTAGATGAAACATGCTATCTGCCTCCAGAGAAAGAATTGATATTGTCTGAATACACACTGAAGCATACTATTTTTCACTTTTTTTTTTTTTTTTTAGTGAGGCAATTGGGGTTAAGTGACTTGCCCAGGGTCACACAGCTAGTAAATGTTAAGTGTCTGAGGCCGGATTTGAACTCAGGTACTCCTGACTCCAGGGCCGGTGCTCTATCCACTGTGCCATCTAGCTGCCCCCACTTTCTTTTTTATCTTTCATTCTTTTTATTGTTGAGTCTTCTTGTACAAAATGACTAATATGGATATGTTTTACATGACTATACATGTATAATCTATATCAGATTGCTTACCATCTCAGGGAGGAAGGGAGAGATAGAACTTGGAATTCAATATTTTAAAAATGTTAAAAATTGTTTTAACATGTAATTGGAAAAAAATAAAATATTATTTTTTAAAAAGATCATCATCTAGGACACATAACAATGATGCAGGGATATTCAAGATAGGCACTAGATTGGAAAATGAAATAATTATTTACAAGCAAAGGCTTAAGCACTCTTAGAAGACTCACACGTAGGAGAAAGGGGAACATCTGAATTCTAAAAGTTGTTTGGATAATACTCTTCCAGGCATGAGAGTAAGGAGGCTGACTTCAGAGAAGAATTAAAGGTAAACAGGGAACAGAACTAACTTGTTGATATAGGTTCCCAGATTTGGAAACTCCCTCTACCGTTACAGGTTGGCACCTTCTCAGTAACTTAGAGCACTGAGAGTTCAAGTGATTTGCCAAGGGTCACACAGACAGTATATGTCAAAGAAGAGAACTGACTTTGTGTTCCAAGTTTTGAGTCCAGCTCTCTCTCTACCATGCCAAAATTCAGTAAATTTGCCTTTAAGAGCAGGTTCAAAACCACTTTTGAGCATTTGGGGCCACTGCCCCATTCAGGAATTGCAGGGCCCTAGTTGGAAGCTCTACTCCAACTATATTTTTATTTAGCCCTCAACTATTTCTAGTTCAAAATTCCCACATAGGACCTTTTCTGGAAAGAACAAAGGAGATACGTAAAAGAAAAACAGGAAACAATGAGACCAGAGGGGTTTAATCTACACAAGTACAGAGAGTAGCAGAAGCTGAGTATCTTGCCTTGATGCATAAAAGGACATAAAGCCACTATAAATAAAGGCTCCTTAGAGTTAAGACTTTTGTTTATTTGTCTCTAAAAAAAAAAACCCAACAACTTGGCAGCAGTTTTGAGAATTAGATGGAATGAGGCACTAAAGGAGAAAGGATTCAGAAAATATTGTGACTGCAGTACTTCAGGCAAGCAGTCACCATGATTTTTGTGATTTAAGCACCATAGTCTAAGAAGCAACTTTTTCCTATTCCCCATATCTCCAGACTAAATACAAAGAAACCATAATTACCTACTGTAATTACATGGCACTTACCTTAGTTTGGAGGTAGTGAAAATCAGAGCAGAGACTGGAGAATCATAAATTTAGACCTGGGAAGGACTCTAAAGACCATCGAATCCAACTCTTTTGTATTATAAATGAGGAAGTGAAACATAAAGAGGTTAAGTGACATATCTAGGGTCATACAACTAATAAGTCAAACCAAGGCAAGGATAAGTGTCTGAGAATTTGAACCCCAGTCTTTTTGACTGTCCAAATCTCTATCCAGGAGGGTATTTTGCAGGTATATTAAGGTATATTGTAAAAAGTAATAATGTAGGGCAAAGAATGCCAATCCTGAAGAAAGAAGACTAGAGTCAACCTTCTAAAACTTCTTGGCTATGTGACGCTGGACAAATTGCTTCACTATATCTGTGAAACTGCGATAATGATATTTGCACTAACTCAGAGGGTTGTTGTTGGGATAGCATGTTGTAAAAGCATTCAGTGCTAGAGAAATGTGAATAATTATTCAATGTAAGAAAAGTAAATTATTGCTTTTTTTTTTTTTTGGCTAACATTCATCACTGAAATAGGTATCCACATGGTGGATTTGGAGTCAGACCATATGTTTTCAAGTTCTAGCTTTACCATTTACTATCTGTGTGACCTTACACAAGTCACATCATTTTTGTTTCCTCTTCTATAAAATGAAGAAGTTGGACTATATAGCCTCTTCCAAGGTACTTTCTGATACTAAATGAGTGATACTATATATACATATTATGGATGATAGACAGACTCCCTATAAAGGAGGATACATACTCTCCTTTATAGGGATCTTTGAAGATTTGATTATATAATGTCTCTAAGGCACTTTAAGCCTCTCAAAGGAAAAGGTTATGAAAACAGAGTATAATTTTAATTTTTTAACATGAGTAAACTGAGTCACTGAAAAAATCATTTGGCTTATCAGAGATGGCACCGTACATATGAGGAGCACACAGGACCTGGCACATAGTAAGGGTGTAATAAATGCTTGTTGACTTGACAGAAACAGAACCTGGAATGTCTGGCTGCCAATCTAGCCCCCCAAAAGCTTTTCCATTTTAACAAGATCCCTGCTAGGGCTGTGCTCAGTTCTGCTTGGATCAAACCACCTCATTCCTATTTCGTATTGAGATCTTATATTTCTATAAAGCTGAGTGTGATGTTTCTTTAAGAATGTTGCCTTCAAGTCTTATAGCAGTAGCAGTAACACAGTACACAGACATGAGTAAAGGATTACTTATTTGTTTTAGTTCTATGAAATTTTAGTCCAAACACCTGAATTTGACTTTTAAAAAAGTATTATTCCAATGTGCAGAAAATTTTTTTTATAGACATCTAACTAGAAAACCTGAAGGATGAGTAGAAAGAAAAAAGAGTCTGACCTCTACTAGCCAAGAAAAAAAAATGGAAGAGTCTTAGCATTAGGCAGGAAAGTAAAATATTTCAGTTGTTAAGGAATCTGAGGTTAGATTTTTTTTTTAATTTTTCCAAACCTAGGATAAATGTTTTAAGGTTCCAATTGGATAGAACCTTTCCTAAGGTCATTCTCCTATTCAAAAAGTGTTAAGTATCTTCTTATTGTCTATAATAAAAAGTCTCAACTTCATTTTTAGTTCGGCAGTCAAGACCTTCCTTCCATAGTCTATGCCATATCTACTTTCTAAACATATCTCCCATTACATCCCCATAGAGAACCTGCCATTCCAGACACACTGGTTTATTTACTCTCTCTAAGATGTCATGTGCTTGCTTAGACACCTCTCATCTCCACTTTTAGCCATCTTTTAAAGTGACTTCATATTCTACCATCTCTTGAAGTTTTCCATGATCACATTAACTAACCCATGGAATGTATGGGGTGTTCAAGAGGACTAGAACCTCTGGTATGGGGATTTTCCAAGCCCTTTTCAGAGCTGCTCATCCACCTTTGGTGTCTACCTGATTGACCCAACCCATATCACAAGAAGCTGAAGCATGGGCAGTGGCCACACCCAGACAAAACCATTTCAGCAAATGAGCTAAACTAGGTTGAGGGTAGCTAACAGGCCTCAAACATATCAATGAGT
Organism: Dromiciops gliroides; assembly: GCF_019393635.1. Taxonomy (NCBI): domain Eukaryota; kingdom Metazoa; phylum Chordata; class Mammalia; order Microbiotheria; family Microbiotheriidae; genus Dromiciops; species Dromiciops gliroides. The sequence continues at coordinate 367,109,144 of NC_057863.1, read as the reverse complement.
TGAGGGGGAGGGTATATAAATAGGTGGATGAGGAGAATTTGTTCCAACAGTCATGCAGTCAGCTGAAGAAGGTGCTATGGAGTTCTTAGAGCTTGGTCAAATTTTGAAGATACCAAGGTCACCAACTGTATCTCTGGTCAGGCCATTGCCATTCATCTTGACTTTTTTTCCTGCCAGTGGACTTTGATAACTCAAAAGGAGAGAGTGAGGCTGACAACTTGTCAATACATCACCCCATGATGTCATTGGTCCTCTTCAAAAATGAAGGGTGAACAACTGCTAACCATATAGCAATTACTCCTACCGATTATTTGATACTACACTACAGAACATACTGCCTTCTGACAACTCATCTTGTTACTCATTTAATTCATGCTGTTATATAGCTTATATTTATGTGATACCCCATAAGCTAGATTTTAAGTTTCTTGAGGCAAGGACTATTTATCATGATTCTTTGTGTGCCCCACATTACATAGAAATAATACAGCACACATTGTAGGTATTCAATAAATTTATCTTGAATTAATCAGTGAATGAACACCGGTGAAAAGATGCTACAGCCAATTTATCAGTTATATACACTGGAGTGTAGACAAGTAATCAAGAATATCAAAACTGAGACAGTGAACAGGTTAATACAGCTACTCTTTTGGTAAATATTAAGCAAAGTTGCTTCTAAGATGTGAGTAATGTGCAGTTTTGCTAATAACCACAGGTTACCCAGAAACTGGGAAATTGCCTGGTCAAATACATTACACAGTGGGCAGGAGTAAACCCCTCAGACTTGCCAGATTCCATGGAAATATATCCAACAACTTTCTTTTTTATACTGAGAAAAGTGAAACAACCACAGGGTCATTTTAAAAGAAAGGAGAAAATAAAATGTTAAGTATTTCTGAATGTTATTGGCTGTGGCCATTGATGGTAAGGAAATGTGTAGAAAAGGGACCAAAGCTCTGTGAAGCTCATATTCAAAGTCTGACATTGGTCCTTTGACATAACTAAGAGAGCTACACATACATGTGAGCCATAATCTAAATAATGAGGTGGCTAGAGCTCTGTGCCTATAGTCTGAAAGACCAGAGGTATCTGACCCCAAGTTCTTACTAGCTGTGTGACCCAGAACAAGTCACTTAAACTTTTTTTGCACCTACCTTGCAAGTTGTGAGAATCAAATGAGTTAATATTTGTAAAAAGTGCTTAGCACAGTACATGGCACATAGTAGGCCTTATATAAATGCTTATTCCCTTCCCTAATTAGTATCCTCTGAATGGGGCACAATGACCTGCATAGAATTTTTTGTTTATTTTCTTCGCTTTTTTTTTCTAATTACATGTAAAGATAGTTTTCAACATTCATTTTTTGTTCCAAATTTTTCTCCTACCTTCCCTTCCTTTCCCCCTCCTGAAGCCAGCAAGCAATCTGATATAGGTTATACATTACATTCATTTTAAACATTTTCACATTAGTCATGTTGTAAAGAAGAATCAGAACAAAAGGAAAAAATCACAAAAAAGAAGAAACAACAACTAAAAAGAACAACAACATAAGTGGAAAGAGTATGCTTCAATCTGCATTCAGATTCCATAGCTCTTTTTCTGGATGTGAAGAATAATTTTCCACCATAAATCCTTTGGTGTTGTCTTGGATTATTGTATTGCTGAGAAGAGTTAAGTCTATCACAGTGAATCATCACACAATGTTGATACTGTGTACAATGTTTTCTTGGTTCTACTCATTTCACTCAGCATCAATTCATGTAGGCTTTCCAGTTTTGTTTTGTTTTCTGAAATCTGACTGTTCATCATTTCTTACAGCATAATAGTTTTCCATTATATTCATATACCAAAACTTGTTTAGCCATTCCCCAATTGATGAGAATCCCCTCAGTTTCCAATTCTTTGCCAACACACACACACACACACACACACACACACACACACACACAAAAGCAGCTATAAATATTTTGGTACATGTGAGTCCTTTTCCTTTTTTACGATCTCTCTGGGATATAGACCTAGTAGCAGTATTGCTGGGTCAAAGGGTATGCACAGTTTTATAGCCTTTTGGTCATGATTTCAAATTGTTCTCCAGAATGGTTGGAGCAATTCATAGCTCTACCAGCAGTGCATTAGTGTTCCAATTTTCCCACATCTTCTGGAATATTTATCATTTTCCTTTTTTGTCATATTAGCCAATTAGATAGGTGTGAGGTGGTACCTCAAAGTACTTTTTTGTTTGGTTGTTGTTGTTGTTTTGTGAGGCAGTTGGGGTTAAGTGACTTGCCCAGGGTCACACAGCTAGTAAACGTCAAGTTTCTGAGGCCAGATTTGAATTCAGGTCTTCCTCAATCCAGGGCTGGTATTTTATCCACTGTGCCACCTAGCTGCCCCTCAAAGTAGTTTTAATGTGCATTTCTCAAATCAGTAGTGACTGAGAACATTTTTTTCATGTGGCTATAGATAGCTTTAACTTCTTAATCTAAAAACTGCCTGTTCATATCCTTTGACCATTTCTCAACTGGGGTATGATTTGTATTCTTATATATTTGATTCAGTTCTCTATATATTTTAGATATGAGGCCTTTATCAGAAACACGAGCTGTAAAAATAATTTCCCAGCTTTCTGCTTCCCTTCTAATCTTGGTTGCATTGGTTTTATTTGTGCAAAAATGTTTTAATTTAATGCAATCAAAATGATCCATTTTGCATTTCATAGTGTTCTTTATCTCTTCTTCAGTCATAAATTCTTCCCTTCCCCATAAATCTGACAAGTAAACTATTCCTTCCTTTTCTAATTTGCCTTTGTTTCCAGATAATGTACCCATTTTGACTTTACTTTGGCATATAGTGTAAGATATTGTTCTATTCCTAATTTCTGCCATACTATTTTCCAGTTTTCCCAGCAGTTTTTGTCAAATAGTGAGTTCTTATCCCAGGGGATAGAGTCTTTGGATTTATCAAACAGGAGATTGCTATATTCATTTACTGCTGTGTTTTGTGTACCTAACCTATTCCACTTATCCACCACTCACTCTATTTCTTAGTCAGTACCAAATAATTTTGATGGTTGCTGCTTTATGATATAGTTTTAGATCTGGTACAGCTGGGTCACCTAAGTGCATTGAATTTCCCATGCAACTAAGGCTTAGCATGAAAAAGGCATGCCTGGAATAACTGTGTAGATATGTTTTAGAGACTTGCAATTCTGAACATTCCACTGCTCTGTGCCAAGAACTTCAGTCACCACCTATTGCTTTTTCATTAAAATTCAATCTTTTCAGCTTAAGTAGTTAAAGACTTTACAATTAATCAACGTGCATTTATTAAGAACTTACTATATGCCAAATATTATGGTAGTGCCTGGGAGTTTGGGAGTGGGGGAAGAGGGAGAGAAAGAAAAAGGATACCTGCCCTCAGGGAGCTTACCTTCCATCAAGGGGAGCTCATAAATAAAATACAAGGTTATAGAGGAGAGAGAAGGTTTTCTTAAATGAGCAATGCAAAGAAATAAAATAATAGAGTGGGAAAGAAAAGAGATCTCTTCAAGAAAGAGAAGTCAAGGAAATATTTCATGCAATAATGGGCATGATAAAAGACAAAAATGGTAGAGACAACAGAAACAGTGGAGATTAAGAAGAGGTTGTCAAGAATACACAAAATAAGTATATAATAAGATCTTAATGCCAATAACTACAATGTCATAGTTAATTATCTAGAGTCAGATATCCCGGAGAATGAAGTTGAGTGGGCCTTAGAAAGCATTGCTAACAATAAGGCTAGTGGAGATGATGGAATTCCAACTGAGCTATTTAAAACCCTAAAAGAAGATGTTGTTAAAGTCTTGCACTCAGTATGACAACAAGATTGAAAAAGATCAATTTACATCCCATTCTTAAAGGAGATCAATGCCAAGGAATTATCCCATTATCAAACAATTGCTTTCATTTCACTTGCCAGCAAGGTTATGTTTAAGATTCTGCAAGCTTGCTTTCAGTAATATGTGAATTGAGAATTACCAGAAGAGCAGGCTGGTTTTCAAAGACGCAGAAGAATTAGAGACCAAATTGCCAAAATTCACTGGATTGTGGAGAAATAAAGAGAGTTCCAGAAAAACATCTACTTCTGCTTCACAGACTGCACTACAGTCTTTGACTGTGTGGATCACAACAAAATGTGGCAAATCTTCAAAGAAATAGATCATCTTACTTCTCTTTTGAAGGACCTGTATGCAGAACCAAGAAGCAACAGTTAGACCCAAACATGGAACAACTTATTGGTTCAATATTAGAAAAGGAGCACAACAAGGCTGTATATTGTCACATTATTTATTTAATTTATATGCAGAGTACAACATGTGAAATGATAGGCTGGATGAATCAAAAGTTATAATAGGAAAAGAAATGGAAGCAGTGTCAGATTTTATATTCTTGGGCTCAAAAATCACTGCAGAACAGAACTGTAGTCATGAAATTAAAAGATGCTTGCTCCTTGGAAGGAAAGCTATGGTGAATCTGTAGAGCATACTAAAAAACAGAGACATTGCCTTGGCAATAAAAGTCCCAAAGCGATGGTCTTCTCCAGAAGCAATGTATCACTGAGAGTTGGACTATAAGGAAAGCTGAGCACCACAGAATCAACACTTTTGTATTGTGGTATTGGAGAAGACTTTTGAGAGTCCCTTGGAAAGCAAGGAGATCAAATCAGTCAATACTTAAATGAATTCAGGCTATTCACTGGAAGGTCAATCACTGAAACTGAAGTTTAAATGCTTTGGTGGCATAATGAGAAGACAGGATTTATTGGGAAAGACCCTAATGTTGGGAAAGATTAAATGCAAAAGGAAAAGGGGATGGCAAAGAATGAAATGGATAGTGTCACAGAAACAAAGAATATGAACCTGGACACAACTCAGTGATAGTGGAGGATAGAAGGGAATATCATGTTATGCTCCATGAGGTCACTAAGAGTCAGACAAGACTGAACAACAATCTCTTTACCTTCACCTTTTAGAAGTCCCAGTTTCATTCAAGGTTAACAGATATGCCACCAGAAACAAAAAGCTTTTACTGCCCCTCCCCCCCCACGTCTAAGTCCTTAGGTTGTTAGCATTGTATTAGCTGTCAAGTTATCATGGGTGTTTATCTATTTACATAATGTAACCTCCAGCAGAATATATGCTTCTTAAAGTCAAAGATTATGTTATATTCTTGTCTTTATACCCCCAGTCCCTTGCACATTATAGATACAAAATAAATGAATGTGATTGAATTGGATTGGATTAAACCTAAGGAAGCCCTAGGTGCCTGTAGTTATTTAGATACAAGTCATTTTGATCCTACAAATTAGCCATATCAAAATCCGGATAGGGTTGGGTTGTTTTGGGTTGGGTTTTTTTTTGGGGGGGGGGGGGCTCTGATGGTGAAAAGGGACCCATTTGATCTTCCAAATTACTGACTATTTTTAAGTCTCCCCAACTCTAATTCCATAAGAAATTATTTGAAAAACAGGACTAAAGTTAGAAATACAATTGTCCTGAAGTTGCCTACTCAATTAGTAACAAGACAATTTTAAAAAGCATGATCCATTTCTGCCAATCCCCAAAACACAAGACAGGACTTCTCCATTTTTGCCAATATAAATACTCAGTTTTGTTTCCAATGGAAATGGAGACTCAAAAACTATTTCTCTGGCAGCAAGTGTTATCACATGTACCTCAAAACATTAGCTAAGAAAGCCCCTTGTCCAAACACTAACATTCCCCACCCTTCTTATACCCCATTTGGTAAAGAGAAGCAACAGGAAATAACCCGATTCATCTTGTGCAATATTACTATGAGGGTCTTTTCTATATGAGTAGGTCTCAAGGACTTTCAGAGATCTAAACAGAAGGTAGGATGAGACTTTTGAACTTCAATGGGAGTATGAAAGCAATCAAATCAAACAGGGATATATGTTATCAGGGGTTATTAGTTCTTTTTTTTTTTTTAATTTTTGTAGGGCAATGAGGGTTAAGTGACTTGCCCAGGGTCACACAGCTAGTTAAGTGTCAAGTGTCTGAGGCTGGATTTGAACTCAGGTACTCCTGAATCCAAGGCCAGTGCTTTATCCACTGTGCCACCTAGCTGCCCCCGGTTATTAGTTCTTGCATAAAAGTTTTCATGAACTTTGATAGTCTCTTTGGAGAGAGTAAATAAATTGAAATTCATATTCACTTGTAGAAAATTCAGATCCAGCATTTAGGAAGCAGATTTCAAATCCTACTCTAGGTTCTAATCTGCTTTCTCACTGACCTCAGGCTAGTGATTCCTTCCAGGAAGGGGGAACTTCTCCCCAATCCATGCCTTAAAGAGATGCAGAGGGTCTGAATAGATCTCTCTATAGACTCTTAGGTTGGACTGCATAGCCTCAAGGAATCATAGATTAAAGAGTTAAAGGTACCTTAAAGGTCATGAAGTCCAACCCCTCATGTGGGAGCTAAGGCCCTTCAGTGGGTAAATCTCAGAAGTTTTAAACATTTAGAAAAATTCATCTTCCTTTCTTGAGCTCCTTGAGAACAGGAAAATTTTCACCTTTTTATTTGCTTCTCCTGGGTTTAGGACACTGCTTAGAGGTACTTAACAGATGCTTGTTCATTAATTGATTGGGAATTGTAAAGGGAAAATTCTCTGAGGCTCAGAGAGGGTATTGTGGCCTACAAAGCCTGAAAGAGGGAAAAGGGACAGATTGCATGAGAATATTTTTCCAGAATACTTTCTTACCCTTAGAAGTAAAGTATCATAGAAATATGAAGCTTTTTTTGGTAATTATAAACAACATCCATCATTTCTTTTTTTTTAAGATTAATTAAAAATATTCTTGCCTAATTTGTTTCCCTTACCAATTTTCATGACCTAAAACCCAAGTTCACACCAAACCAAAAAATTTAAAAGAATCCTTTTAAAGTAGTATTTACTTTTATGCTAGGCTTTCTTCTTGAGTGTGAACATTTGTTTCATTACCTTTGTTTCATTACCATTGCCTTTCTGAAGTTTCCAGGCTGAAAAGTCTCTAGCCTGGGAATGTAGAATATACCTTGATTTAATCACACAGACACAGTGAAGGCCTCCTGAAACAATCCCAGCCCTTTTCCTGTCAGCAATTGCCTGAGGGTGCAACAAAGGGTGAAGGAGATCCATCATGAAAAGTCCAGTGTCAATGCGTTCTCCCACTTTATTTACTGACCTTCAATGCCCAGCCATACTCCTGACCCTCATGAGATGAAGCCTAAGGGGGAAATGGCCCTGAGTACCAATTCCGATATCCTGTTGTTCTGGGGTCTAAATTAAGTGCTAATTAATTACCACTGGCATTTTTGGCATTGCCTGTCAAATTGGATTTAGGGATATCTTTTCATTATTTAGACACAACAAAGATCACGTGTTCCCATTTCCTTTTCTTACACTACTGTATTTTAAAATTCAGTAAATGTATCTATGACCACTGCAGGTAGCTTTCAAATACAACAAACAGGAATTGGTATTGTCAATTTTGATTAATAGTCCTTCATTAATAAACATCCTGTTATTCAGCCTCCACCTGCAGTTGCTGATGTTGCCTGGAATCAATTAACTCATATAATTTGATTTATTTTACAAAGACATTTTTGGATGTGCTGTGCTGATGATAAAGGTTCTATATTAGCAGTTCTTGATTGCAAGTTAGATTGCACCTGAATGGATTTCTTTGTGTGTGCATGTGTGTGTGTGTGTATGTGGTGCAAGTGGGTGGTAAGGAAATGTTGTTTGAGGAATCCTTGAATTAAAGAATTCATTTTAAAACTTAGTGGGGGGTTTTCCTCCTGAATTTTCAGACTTAGTCTAAAGACTTCTGAGACACACAGGCCATGAAAGTTGTGGAGCCTGACTCTAAAACAAACTAATTCATTAATCAGATTAGCTAGTCTGCCACAAAATCAAGGAATAAAATAACAATATCACAGGCCAAATTCACAAAGCCAACTAGGAGGACAGTAGCCTTGGATACTATTCAGGTCCAAATATAATTATTCATATATATATATATATATATATATATGTATATATATGTGTGTGTATGTATATATATACATATATGTGTATGTATATATGTATATATATACATATATATGTATGTATATTCTCTTCACTTAAATATTCATCATCATTATGACATTTAGATCTAGTTTTAAAGTTTATAAAGCACTTTCAGAGACATTATCTCACTTGAGTCTCACAATTGTATGATTAGGTACTAAAAGTATCATCTCCATTTGATGGAGAAACTGAAGCACCACAAAGCTAGTAAGTGTCAGAGGTGAGATCTGAACCCAGGTTTTTACGATTCCAAATCCAACGCTGGATCCATCAGCCCAAACAAACTGCTCTACCATAAGCCATAATAGCTAAGCCATCCCATTGGATTCCAATTAGGAATTAAATAACAGCACTTCAAAAACCTCTGTTTTTTAGGTTTTGAGGAATGGTAAGATACAATGACAATATCATACTTCTAAGACAATCACTGAAATTTGTAAACATAGTATTTCTGATCTTCACAGTACTCTTGCCAAATCATACCAAATGACAATAGAACAGGCTCTTTCTAAAGCTCCAATCGGAACCCTCTTCTCCTGCCTCCACTGTCCTAGGTTCTCACAAATAGATATCATAGCAGTGATGTTGATATCGCCAGATCCTATGGGCTTACTCCAAAGAGTCAGTCGTTCATTTTTCAACATTAGCATTTACACTTTGGAAATGGACCAATGCTACAAATCAAGTCTTGATTTATTGGGGGTTATTTTAATTATCTAAACAAGAAAGTGATTGAAGAATATGAATAAAGCTGATTCAACTTGTGTCAGATGTACTTTTTTTTTTTTGAGAGCAGCTTAATAAACATTTATCAGTTTGGCTTTGCAGCATAATCTGAAGCAATGATTTCCAACCCATTTTACTATGAAGATCCCTCTTTAATGTAAAAAAGACTTTGGGAATTCCAATGTGAAAGTGGTTATCCTCAATAGCTACTGATTAAGGGGGGAAATACTAGTCCAGTAATATCTACATCCCAAAGCTCATGGATATGAGACTCTAGGTTTAGGGAGCTTCATCATCAAAGCAGATTGGCAGCTATGGTGCACTTAATAATCTTAAAGACTAGCTGGGTCATTAAAAGGTTAAGTGATTTTCCCAGGGCCATAATTAGTATGTCTCACTGGCAGGACTTGAACCCTGGTTCAACCTGACCTCTGAGTCTAATGCTCTATCTACTATGCCACACCGTTTCTCGACTACAAATCTGTGGTTTATTAGTTACAGTTGGCATTGTTGTTTAGTCATGTCTGACTCTTAGTGACCCCATTTGAGGTTTTCTTAGCAAAGATACTAGAGTGGTTTGCCATTTCCTTCTCCAGTTCATTTTAATGGGTGAGGAAACTGAGGCAAACAGGGTTAAATGACTTGCCAAGGGTCATACAGCTAGTAAGTATCTAAGGCCACATTTGAAGTCAGGAAGATTAATTCCTGACTTCAGGCCTTGCACTCTATCTACTGTGCCACAAGAGCATCTACCTAATCTATCCAGATATGCAGCATGGCTGGAACAGAAATACAAAAACCATACAATCTACCTAAGTCACTAAAAATTCTTCTTATTTCCTATACTTTATAGAAATAAAATTCATAGTCCTTTATCCTTCTGGCTTAGCAGTGGGACTGCCAGGTCAAAGAATGTGGACATAGCATAGTTCAAATTGCTTTCCAGAATAGTTGCCCCAATTCACAGTTCTACCAACGACATTCCACAGCCCTTTCCACATTGCTTATTCCCATTTTTTGTCATTTCTGCCAAATTGCCATATGTACAAATAAAAACTCATATGGGTTTTAGAATATATTTGTCTGATTATTAATGTTTTTAAGCATCTTTACTTTTGTGGGTACTCTTTCATCTGATACAAATCTCAACCCTTCTATAATTTACCAGATGGTCTTCTAGAATCACTAAACAGTAGTTGAAAAATTCTGGACAGCCTAGAGATGAGCTTCTCCAGACATGGCTGAACTGATCCTCAGTTAATAGATATATAATCTATCATCATTTTCTAATAAGAAGTGATGTTATTTTCTGCAAGACTTGCCAATCTGCAGAACAGAAATTATTTTTTGCTCTAGATTAGATATAAATTCCCTTTCTCAAGAAAGAATTGACCAATTCCCTAGTGGGCTATGAGAAAGCGATAGGAATGAGGCTAAAACACTTAATGTGGGCCATAACCACTTATTCAAAGGAGTATTTTCTAATTGAACATTTGCAGCTATAGAAGAGAGAAAACAAGATTTCGTAGAGTTGGAAGCAAAGTCTAGATTGGGGCGTCTTAAACTTTTTCCATTTATAAACCTTTTCTCCCAAGAAATTTTTATGTGGCCCCAGATAAATAGGTATATAAAATAGGTATACATAACCTTTTACTGTTGACAAATTTTTCATGACCCAAACATTCAGTTATGTGACCCCCATATAGAGTCATGACCCACAGTTTAAGAAGTTTGGGTCTAAACCACCAAAATTAAATCTTTAGATTTGTGCGAGCTTTTCTGACCTTGGCAGTTTGACCAAAGCAGTATAGTTCAGTAGAAAGAAGAATTGGGGTAAATCCCACCTCTGACTCTACCTGTATGATTTAGGGTCAATCATTTAACTTTCCCAACCCTAATTTTCTTCACATGTAAAAGGAAAGAGTTGGATTAGATCACCTCTGTGAACCCTTCCAGGACTTAATGAAGAATAACCATTACAGAAGCTGACCTTATTTCTTCATGACAGGTCAGAATTTGGTATTATTGTTTTTATTACTAAGGTTTACATTTTTTGTTGTTAAATGGGAATTTCAAGTTTAAGAATTATGCCTTGATGAAAAGCAACAAAGTCCATAAACATGAACATTATTCTTTACTTCCTGCCCTCCCCATACATACACACACACACACACACACACACACACACACACACACAAAATTCTGAATTGAATTAGTTACAGAGCCTGCTCCATTTTGAAAAGAACACAAGTTGTGGCAAAGTATGTAAATCATGCCCTAACAGCTCCTTGGTGAAGCATAAGTCTATTATTGCATTCTTTCCCTGAACACCCTCAATAAAGAATATCTAATTTTAAAAAAAGATAATTTAGAAATATTTTATGAGGTTTTCTTTAGTGGCAAAAGTATGATGAATGACAATCGCTACCGAAGCATATGTAGTTTATATTCACAGTTTGCAATTAGAATTCATTAGACACAAGAGCTTACAAAGAACATTGATTTTAAGTATAGTTATATATAAAGGAAATACAAAATATTAAATGCCAAACCTGCATCCATGCAGCATTATGATTATTAATGTAAGCATCAAAAAGTGGTTTTTTTAAGTTATGAACACCACCGTGCCATCAACTTGGTTTAATGTATTATTAATGGCACCTACATAGCAGTAGGCTAGACTCAGAGACATATCTGATATAAGCAGCTTTTATAGCAGGAACTGCTTTTGACTATAGACTCCTCAATCTTACTGGTCTACTTCAGTATAGTAATCTGGTTTGCAAACTCAGAGCTCTTACTGATTGCCATTCATCACAAGCAAATGAATGGATCTATGTATTTCTCTGGTCATCTGCTTATACAATACTTTCTAGTTCAGTTAATCAACAAGCGTTTACTAAATACATGCTATGTATCAGATACTACTAGGTGCTGGAGATACAGAGACAAAAATTAAATAGTCACCCTCAAGGAGTTTCCATTTTATCCAGTTAGCAAAGTTGTCAGTGGTAATGGCCCATGAATTAAAAAGCATTATAGAAAATTCAATTTGATATTATTAGCTTTTGTTTCTGTGTGTATGTGTTTTAGGAGGAAAAACCTTAGTTAATACAGGAAGCCTTCTCTCTTTGGCCTGAGCTGAGGATTTGGAGAACGATCTCATCGGTGTGGTTTTTACAGAACATTTTACATGTAGCCCCTTTAAGAAAGTTGACCTAAAAGAAATGTCAAAAATCCCCTACTGAGCATGCTCACGCTGATTATTTTAACCTTTTCTAACTTTAAAAATACATCACCATTTTCTTCAAAAACTTGGCTTCCTTTCCTTTCCTCAGTGGTAACTAAAGTCATGCCAAGTTGGATGTTTTTAGCTTCAGCTATTTTAGAGCTATATGTGATCCCCCACCCCAAAAGGTTGGAATGCTTTTTTTTCCCCAGAGTGAAAAAGCAAGCATATGTTTTTAACACTCACATAACTTAAAAAAAAAAAAGGATTGAAGTTAGTACTCTGTAATATCCCACCTTTGGACTCATTCTAGTATCAGAGCAGGGAATTTAAGTCCAAAAAGTTGGTGACACATATCAAAGAAACCATTATGGGGACTCAAGCCTTTGGAAATGAAGTCCACAGATCATGTCTGTTGTGTGGAATGCTGCTGGCAACTTAAAAGTCTGCAGCTATTGTTTTAAAGATGGCAGCAGAGACAGAGTCAGTTTGGAGTGTTGAGCAAGATGGACCACACACAAATGTAATTCCAAAACATCAAAAGGACATAAAACTCATACTTAGAAACACTGGAGCATCTTGAATACATTTTTTCCTAATGATAAATGATGTGGAGAATTAGAAACAAAGATGACCTTGGAGAGATTAAGTCCACCTGATGAGTTGATTTTCTCTTATAATTTAGACAAACAAGAAGAGAAAATAAATGATGTGAAGTGAGAGGTGGAGAGATCAAAAAATAGAATTGATTCCCTCAAAGTGGAGTGTTATAAAAGATTGATTGAGTTATCCGAATAGTCAATGAAAGCTATGTCTTCATTACTATTTGTTGGAAAATCATCTTAAAACATCTCGGCAGATTTGCCCGAGTGTCTAATAGCTACCTGATGCCTCGAAAACATCCCCCGAGGAGTGCTGAGGGTGCAGTTTCAGCAGCTTTGAAGATAAACAATACTTCTGTTTAATATAAGGTACTTATGCCAATGGCCCCCCAACATACTATGAGCCTGGATAGAAAAATGCATTAACATGTTCATATAAATACAGGAGTATTACACAGTCCCCTAGTGACTCTGTGCTATGCCAAGGTCACCATTGCAAATGAATGCACAAAGTCTTACTAGACAGCTATGAGTACAGGCTTCTAGAATTCATACCAACCAGGTTTGGAAGATTGACAGAAAGCAGAAATTATGCAGATAAAAAAGCCCTTCTATTTAGTCAAGTCAGAGGAATAATGATAAGATTTTTTAAAGTGGTGGAGTTTCCAAATCAATTGTTCTAACCGAATTGATCAAATCAATGTGTTAGAACTATAAAGAGATAGAATCTCAGTGTTTTCCAAAGAACAAGAACAGTAATGACCATAGCTCTGGTATCAAGCTATCTATCAGATTCTGAAAGGAAATTTTGTCTGCTTTCCCTCCAAATTCATTCCCTCCAAATTCATTACCTGGCCAGGTATTTTAACTTATCACTTACAAACCTCCAGGTTCCAAACAAACTGGCTTTCAGAGTGTGATAGAATGTGGCTGTATCATTAGAAATAATAACAAAATTCATATTTTCAGAGAACACTGGAAAGATCTCTATGAAGTAATGCAAAGTGAGGTGAGAACTAGAAAAGAAATTTATACAATACAATGTTCTAGAGAAAAACAACTTTGAAAGACTTTGGAACTTGGATCAATGCAATAATAAACTATAAGTACAGGCCACTGAAAATAAAACATGCCAAGCACCTCCTGCTAGAATGATGATAGACTTAAAATACAAAATCAGACATGTTTGGGGGTATGGCCAAAGTGGGAATTTGTTTTGCTAAACAAATTTTTGAGGGTTTTCTTTCTTGTTGTTTGTTCAATGGGAGACAGATAAGATTTGTTAGTTAATTATTTAACTAATAAATTTAGTTAAATAAATTTAACTATTTAAACATTTTTAACTGTGTGACCCTGGACAAGTCACTTTACTCTGCTTGTCTCAGTTCCTCATCAGTGAAAGAATGAGCTGAAGGAGGAAATGGCAAAAGACTCAAGTATGTCTGCCAAGAAAATCCCAAATGGAGTCATGAAGAGTCAGACATGACTGAAAAAATGACAGAACAATAACAAAAGCCCTAACTTTCCCTCTCCCTTTGTCTGTGCCTTGCTTCCCTAATCTTGGTCAGTGACCGAAAGGTCCTATACAACAGAATGCTATCTAGTCGACAAATATTGGTCAAGTTATTTCAGGGAGACTAAGGAGCAAAATTCCTGATTGCAGGGAAGCAAAATTTTGAAGAAAAAAATTAGGACAGAAATAGGCACTGGATCTGTGATTTTATCAATATAAGGAATTCCTAAGACAAGGAAACTTCCTCTTAACAACAGAGGTCAGTACCTTGTCTGCCTTAGTTACCTAGAATAATGGTGTCAAATTCAAATAGAATTGGGGGCTACAAAACTGGATATAAACATCCCTGGGACCATATATTGACTTAGAAAACCACATATTGACATAGTATTCTTTTTTTAAAAATTTTGTTAAATATTTCCCTATTACATTTTAATCTGGTCCTAGAGCACTCAGAAGAAGTATAGGCCTTTTGAGGTCCTGGAATGTTTTTGACCCCTCTGGCCTATAGCAATTAGAGAAAAAGTGACTGACCCAAGGACACATAGGCCATATGTCCAAGAGGTGGGATTTGAACCCAGGTCTTTTTGACCCTGAGTCCAGCTCCCTGTCTACTCTATTATCATGCTGGGGGTAAACGAATTGAGAAATTAAGGAAACTGAAAACAAAGTAAAAGTGATTAGAGCAGAAGTCATTTCCCTACATAGCTCATCTAAAAAGTAAAATGTTAAGAATATCGTGAACTAAAAGAAAGTAAAGGAAGGAATATAATCCAAAGAAGCAGATAGAGGACAATATGGAAAATGTCTATAATGAATTAGATCCTTCCCAGTGCTTAAGCTTCTCCCCTTTATCTAAATTAAGCACTTGTGGAAGCTCTTTCAGATCCCCAGAATTGCATCTGTGGTCAGCTGTTGGTGATTTAAAGGCTAATTATTCATTTTATGAATTATCTAGTCTATTCTTCTATCTTGCTATTCACCTTTGGATATAGATCACTTATATAACCTAAAGTGTCATCAGAAGAATGATGAAGTGATGTTTAAATAGATCAAGATTGCTACTTATTAGCAGTTCTGGTAAAGTATTTAGAGTACAAATGGTTTACAATCAGTAACCAAAATGAGACATGGATTCTATCTATGTAACCCATTCATCCACATAGTCCCTTTCTTTTGGGAACAATTGAAATTAATCACTGCTTCAGTATCACCTGTATTCAAGTGCTTTTCAGTCACGACAAATTCTTCATGACTCCATTTAAAGTTTTCTTACAAAGACACTGGGAGGCAGCTAGGTGGCACAGTGGATAGAGCACCGGCCCTGGAGTCAGGCAGACCTGAGTTCAAATCTGGCCTCAGACACTTAACACTTACTAGCTGTGTGACCCTAGGCAAGTCACTTAACCCCAATTGCCTCACCAAAAAAAACAAAAACAAAAAACAAGCAAAGACACTGGAATGATTTGCCATTTCCTTCTCCAGCTCATTTTATAGATGAGGAAACTGAGACAAATAGAGTTAAGTGATTTGCCCAGCTACTAAGCATCTGAAGCCAGATTTGAACTCAGAAAGATGAATCTTCCTAACTCCAGGCCCAGGGCTCTGTCTACTTCACCACCTAGCTGCCCCCAGTATTACCTATCAATTGTCTAAAAGGGTTACACAGGACCACAGCATAAAGAAATATGATTTTTCCAGTCTCTGAAGAAATATAATTCAACCAAAATGAGAAGGAAAAAAACTAAAGTTTAAAATGTTTGCCAAAAGTAATGAGGGAAGGACACAATACAAAAAGAGAAAGTTAAAGAAGGAGGCTTTCTATCATCAGTTATGTACTGTTTATAAATCTAACATAAACAGTTAGCAAAAGATGTTGCTTTGCTGACAGTGTTTGCCTTGCCTTACGTTCATCAGCTGGTGAATACCCCTACTTTGCAACTAAGCCAATCATCCATAAAGAAAAGTACCATAAGTAATAATGAGAGCACATTTGTGTATGTTGAATAGCAGGAATTCTAATTTATCATGACATTTTATACTCAGCTGAAATGAACCAAACTGTTTAAACAAATTGGGTTTATATAATCAGTAACTTTGTAATCCCTCTAGATGGGGCCTTGAGGAGAGGTACATTGGAAAGAGCATTCTTAGTGAGAGAGATGATGAAGTTGGTTTTTTTTTAAATTCATTCTTACTTTTTTGACAATTGACTTTTGATTATATGTCCCAAAACAAAGCTTGTCACCTCAGTGATGAGTTGCAATTTTCCCATTCTGAGAGTTGAATTTTCTCTTTCACTGAGTGCCTGTTGAGTTTGTATATGTTGGTGACAAGGATTGTACCACTAAGTAGTGTCAATGGTACTTTAACCTTTTCTCTGTCTGTGTCCTAGGCCCCTTTGGCTGTCTTGTGAAGCCTAGGAACCCTTCCTCAGAATAATGTTTTATCAAAAAGTCATAATCGAAGGAAATACTAAAATTTTGCTAGAAGTTAGTGAAAATAAAGATGTATTTTTTTTCTTTCCAAGTTCATATGTCCTCTGAAATCTACCCTAGAAGCCATAAAGGGTTTGTAAGAACCCCTTAGTTTGACTTATTTGCGTTATATAACCACCAAATTCCAACCTTTTTGAGGCTTATCAAACACTTAAAACTTAAGCAGGGGGCACCTGGGTGGTGCAGTGGATAAAACACAGGCCCTAGATTCAGGACATCCAGCCTCAGACACTTGACACTTGCTAGCTGTGTGACCCTGGTCAAGTCATTTAGCTCTCATTGCTCTGGAAAAAAAAAAAAAGCAAATACTAAATACTAACCATTTAAGTACAAGGGGTTTTAAGACAGAATTCCCCAAACACAAAGCCAACCTTGACAGGGTCAATCTAGTGTTGACAGCTGCAGGAAGGTGGATAGAGCACTGGACTTGGATTCAGGAAGATCTGAGTTAAAATCCTGACTCAGAAATGTATTAGCTGTGTGACTCTGGGCAAATCACTTAACTTTTCTCTATTTCACTTTCCTCATCTGTAAAATGGGAATAATAAGAGCATCTATCTCTCAGGGGTTTTGTGAGGATAAAATGAATGAATGTATCTAAAGCTTTTAGCAAATGTTAAAGGACTGTATAAATACCAGGAAAAGGGAGCTGAGAAAGAGGAATATTTCTCCATTCTCCAACACACAATTTCTTGAAGTGTCAATCTTCCCCTTATTGTCCTCAAAGATGTCAATACAACTTAACCTACAATGAAACTTTGGAAGAAAGCTCACTGGAAGAGACCAAGAACCTCTGCTTTAGAACACTCTGGAAGACCTCTGCCACATGGGTATCTTCCTAACTCAGTAACTTCACTCCTCAGACAACTCTTCTGAGACCATCAATTACAAAAAAAGTGCTGACCTGCATTGGTAGGAGTTTCTTCATCAGGGTGTTCCCTGGACCTTAGCTTCTTAAACCATGGAGGTCACAACCCTACATGGGGTGGCATAATTGAATATAAGGGTCACAAAAAATTTGGCAACAGCAAAAAATCATGTATACCTATTTTATGTACCTATATAGCCCAGGATCACATAGAAATTTCTTGAGGGAAAAGGGGTCACAAGTGGAAAAAGTTTAAGAAGCCCTGCCCTATACAACAAAATCACAGGTCCAGTCTTTATCCTTAATCCCTTTCTAAACTAATTCCTACCTTTCCTTCCTTAAAGAAACAGAGGATATGGGTTCAAAGTCCACTACTGAAGTGTACTACTTGTGGAAACTTGGACAAGTCACTTAACTTAGGGAAGGCCTCAGTTTCCATTTCTGTAAAATGAAAGTGTTGAGATTTTCATTACATTTACCTAACTTTATTTTTGGACAGCTAGGTGGCACAGTGGATAGAGTGCAGGACCTGTACTCAGGAACTTTCCTCTTCAAGAGTTCAAATCAGGCCTCAGACACTTAACTTAGCTGTATAGCCCTAGGCAAGTCACTTAACCCCATTTGCCTCAGTTTCTTATCTATAAAATGAGCTGAAGAAGGAAATAGCAAAACCACTCTAATGTCTTTGCCAAAAAAATACCCTAAATGGGGTCATGAAGAGTCCAATGAGACTGAAAAAATTAAATGACAGCGACAATGGCCACCTTTATTTTGGTCTCAAAACTCTCAGCCACTGGTATCCCCATTCCTGAAATTTCTTAAATCCAATCCAATAAACACTTATTAAGTGCCTACTATGTGCCAGGCACTGTAGCACTGGGGATACAATTTTTATTTTTTTTTTAGTGAGGCAATTGGGGTTAAGTGACTTGCCCAGGGTCACACAGCTAGTAAGTGTTAAGTGTCTGAGGCCGGATTTGAACTCAGGTACTCCTGACTCCAGGGCTGGTGCTCTATCCACTGCGCCACCTAGCTGCCCCCAATGGGGATACAATTAATTAAAACAAAGACATTCCCTGCTCACAAGGGAGCAGGGAATAGGAGAAGCACATAAAAAACTAAGTACAAAAAAGGAGGCAGGAAAGAAGGAACATTGTTCATTGGACTTGGAGAACTATCTTTAAATATAATTGGTTTTCTTTGTAAATTTATATATTTTATCCTTTTGATAACATTATTCTGAGAAGGGGCCCATGCCCCTCAAAAGCTTAAGAACCTCTGCCTTTAGGAATCATTTCTCCTTCTGACTCATTAAAAAGACACCTGTCTACATCTCTGGGTTTTTCTTAAAGCCAAGAAGACTCCTTATCATTGGGGGAATTGGTGATGGTGGGGGTCCTTAGGTATTCCTCTTTAAAGAATTACAACCTCTCACACACAAATCCAATTAGAATAAAATAATCTGGAGGCGGCTAGGTGGCAGAGTAGATAAAGCACTGGCCCTGGATTCAGGAGGACCTGAGTTCAAATCCGGCCTCAGACACTTGACACTTACTAGCTGTGTGACCCTGGGCAAGTCACTTAACCCCCATTGCCCTGCAAAGAAAAGAATAAAATAATCTTTTATTTGGGCATAAAGGAACCAAGAGAGAAGTCAAGGACTTTTCTCAAGGGGAGATGGTTCAGAGACATGATTCTCTGAGATACCTATCTTCTCAAACAGAAGAAAGGCAAAAACTTGTATAGAGGACAGATGGTAGGTGGGTGGATGGATGGATGGGGTGACCACCTGACTGTGGAAAGCTCCCTTTGGAGGTGGAGAAAGCTTGAGTGAGGTGGGGGTCCTAACTCCTGGAGTTATCTCTGTCCCCTGGTTCAATCAGGCAGCAGCCATGCCTAATGGGCTCATCTCCCTTACTTCTCAAGGTATGTCCATTCTTTAGCTAGTAGAGCAGTTTAAATTTTAACAGTCCCAAATTCCTTAATATGTCCCAATCCCATAACACTCCTCCAGATCTGTCTCCCATTTTTCTTTCCTACATCTTATAAGATACATATATGCAGAGTGGGCACAGAAGATCCATATTTACTTCCACTAATTATCTAAGGTTTCTTCTTTTAATTTTGTCCTTCTTTCTCTCTTTTCCCCTAATCCTTCCCTCTACATACATGCACACATAAACGTCACTACAAATCAATCTTAAATTCAATTTATTTTGCAACCAATGCAGAATTTCCCAATTTATTGTCCTGCCTAGAAAGTTCCTCTGGAATCTGTTTTAAGAAAAATAGAAAATTGAACAGAGCACTGAATATTTTACTGTTTTTTTTTCCAAACTCATAAAATCTTATAGATAGAAGCAACCTTGTTCTTATTGATGGGAGTTTGGTGACACCACCTGCATTTCATTGGAACAAGATGCTGGAATGACTGACAAACTTCCTTTACTTTTTCAGGTTCGCTATTCTCTTCCATTTAGACTTAAAGAGTTGCCTGGGGCACAGGAAGGTTACTTTCCAGAGTCACAGAGTCTGTACATGACTTACCTGGGTCTTCTTGAATGTGAGGCAAACGTTCTATCTACCATACTGTGGTGACGCCTCTAGATAGGACCTTCTTGTTGTTCAGTCATGTCATCCTTCATGATCCCATATGGGGTTTTCTTAGCAAAGATACTAGCGTGGTTTGCCATTTCCTTCTCCAGTGGATTAGGGTGAACAGAGGTTAAATGACTTGCCCAGGGTCACACAGCTAGTATATATCTGAGGCCATATTTAAACTTAGTTCTTCATGACTCCAGGCCCAGTGCTCTATCCAGTGAACCACCTAGCTGCCTTATAGAAAAGACCTTAGAGTTTATCTAATCCAAATCTTTCCCAATGCATAAAGTCTCTTCAACATTCTCCAACTGGTCATTTACTTAAACACTTCAGTTGTTACTTCATAACAAAACCTGTTTCATTTCTGGATATATCATAATTGGAAAGTTTTGCCTTCCTTCTATTTACAACCAGTGCTCCTAGTTCTCACTTATGAATCAATGAATACTAAATAAATTGAATCCCTCTTCCATAGAACTTCACATATTTAAACACAACTATTCTGAAATTACTAAACTCTTCTCACTTTGATGATACACATTCTCAGTTCCTTAAGTGTTTTCTAATATGATACAATTTGAAATTCTCCTTCCTCTGGATACATTCTTAATAGAAGGTCCAGAACTAAACATAGTATTCCAAATGTGATCTAAACAGTGCAGAATAGATAAGGATCTATCACCATCACTTGTTCTATGCACTATACTTCTATTCATGCACTTTAAAGATTATATTAGCTTTGTTGAGACTCAACCCACATTGAGCTTACATTTGGCTAGAACTCCCAAGCCACAGAATCATAGAATTGGACAAGACTTCAGAAACCATCTTGCTCAATGCCATCATTTTACAGATGAACTGAGACAGAGAGAGAAAATAATTTGCCTAGGGGGACAAAGTTAATGTCCGAGGCTGGACTGAACTTAGGTCTTCTTGATTAAAAGTTCAATATTCTCTCCCCTAAAATCATGCTACCTCTCAGTATTCTTTTTTTTTTTTCTTCTTTTGTGGAGCAATAAGGGTGACTTGCCCAAGGTCACACAGCTAGTGAGAGTCAAGAGTCTGAGACCAGTTTTGAACTCAGGTCCTCCTGAGTCCAGGACCAGTGCTTTATCCATTTTGCTACCTAGCTGCCCCCCCCCCCCGCCTCTCAGTATTCTTTACAGGTAGCTTCAGTCTGGCAATATTTCACTCCCTTCCTATTATTACCTTTATTTTGTTATATTTAACCCAATCTAGAACACTGAGGTATTTTTGGATGGTGATGTTGTCATCCAATATATTAACAATATCAGCTTCATGTCGGCCTAAAACAGGAAAAACATATTATCCATAGCTAAGTCAAGGACAAAAATATCTAATAGAAAAATTCTATAATAGATACAGAGAAGTAGTGGGAAACCTAGGAGAACTGAGGCAAAATGCAGTAAGCAGAAACTACAAAACATGTACAGTGTCTACAATAATGTAAATGGAAAGATCAATAAGAACAAAATAATACAAATGATGCTATGGAATTTGAATAAGCAGGCTTGCTCCTGAAGAAGACATATAAGAAGGCATCTTCCCCTGTTTCTTTACAGAGCTAGGGGAATCAGGTTGTGGTGCAGGATACAATGCCAGCTTTTTTTCGATATGTTGTGGTTTTGATGAACTAGGGTTTTCTCCCTTTTTTTCTTCTTAGTTGTAAGGGATTTTTCAAAAGAGGAAACAAGGAGAGAAATACAGTGGAAAATTTAGGTGATGGATAATCAAAAGATAACAATAGTAAAATTCTTTGTAGTTATATTTAACAGAAAAGAATTAATTGCAAAACCCTTCATCACACCACTATTGCTCTCCTTCTAGTTTAATGTGATACATTCATTAACACCCTCGATAAATTAGGGTCTCTTCATTCAATCAGTATTATATCTACCTAAGTACTATAGCCAAGTCCAGATTTCTCCATTTTACACATAGGGTCATATGAAAGACTTTGTCACATGTTTTGCTTAACTACAGATAATCCCTTGATCACTTGATCTAATAATCTTGTCTCAGAAAAAAAAAAGTTAATCTGGTATAATTCATTCTTAGTGAAATATTGTTGACTCCTTGTTACACAGATTTTTCTCCAGTTCACCAACCATCCACTAGTAACTATAGGAGCTCCATGAGGGCAGAGACTTTTTTTTTCTTTTCCTTTGCATCTACAGCATCTAGTGTACAGTAAGCACTTAATCAACAAGCATTTATCAGTACAGTCTGTTCTAAAAATCTGCCTGGAATTAACAACAAATTCAATAGTTTGGAGTTTGCAGAATCTCCCTTATTCTTGAAAACTGCAACATTTATTGGTCTCCTCTTTAGTCTTCCTGCACCCTTCCCATTTATCACCAGGACATCTCTCACACCTTAGAGTTCTTTCAGGACCTTGGGACATAACTTATCTAAACAGAGTAATCTGAATTCATTTAGCAATACTCTTTAGCTCTTTCCACCTATTTAAAGTTGAATTCTTTCCAACCCATGTTTATATTATTCTTTCCACTGAGATGCTCACTCTCCTTGCAAAATAGCAATTAGGATTTTTTTCCTTTCTCTATTGTCCATTAACCTTACCCCCATGTTTCTTCTTCCTTCTCTTGTATTGAATATAGAACAAAAATATCTAATTTTGTGTCCTTGCTATTTTTTGTTAACAAGCTTCAGCTCATTCATTCTGCTGACTTTTCTTCCAAGTCCACAGAACTCTACTCTTTTAAAACCTAGAGTACCTATCTGTCAATCTTCTCCTTGCTGAAACTCTAGAACAGAAAACCTTAGCCCGTGTGTGATAGTCTTCTTAGCTTTCCAGTGAAGCTTATGGAACCCTTTGCAGAATAATGTTTTTGAATGCATAAAGTAAGGCGGGAAACCAGCATTTATTATCTACTATGTTTTATGCTTTGTGCTTAGCGCTTTATAAATATTCTCATTTGATCCTCAGAACAACCCTGGGAGCTAGGTGCTATTATTACCATGATTTTACAATTGAAGAAACAGAGGTATATAGAGATTAAGTGACTTGAGGCATATAGAGATTAAGTGACTTACCCAGGATCACACAACTAGAGTCTTGGGTAGTACATTCAAATTTATGGCCCTTCCTTGCTACCAGAGAAGAAATCTGCATTTCTTTTTCTTTTATGGGGTGTTTACAGCACCTTAGTGTAAAATTTGCTTTTAAGTATTCAGTCATAGGCTCTGTGTCATCTGATGGACTTCTCATGTTGTCTGTGTTATGGGCCCGGGTACCTCAGAAGTTTTCTGGGGTAAATCAACCAAAGGAAAAAAAAAAACACCTAAAAAGATAAGTGGCACCAGATCGGGACTGAGTTAGCTCCAGCACCACCACCCTTCATTTCAGTCTCCCCTACTCCTCAGGGAGATAAGATTAGGTGTGACTGCTGCCTTTGTGGTGTGAGGGAGAGAGAGATGGCTTGAGAGATCCATTATTTGTTGTTGTTGTTGTTCTTAATATCTATAAATTGGGTTTTGTAGGAAGGGTTGTGAAGGATAAGCTGTTACCAACCCAAACATTTCACTGCTACATTCTGTTTTCACACCTTTGGCCTAAATAACTAATGTGCATAAACTCAAAACTTCAAAAATGAGAAGATTAAAAATAACAGTCTATTTCACATGATGCCCTTCCTTTCCTGATACCTCTGAATATTAGATGCTTACTATAATGGAACAGAGAAAGAACAAGGAGTAAGAGCCAGGAAATGTGGCTTCTAATTTATACTCTGCCACTAACTAGCTATGTGGCTTGGGAGATGCACTTGACATCTATGTCCCTCAGTTTCCAAATTTGTCAAGAAAGATATGACACTACATGGGCTCTAAGGTCCTTTCTCAATCTAATGGCCTGATTTCTAAATTACCTTTGACTCTAACATTCTATTATTAGGTTTTGATTCTTCTACTCAACACTTTCCAAGCATTCCCCATCCCATATTCTATGGCTGACTTCAGAGGAGTGCTATGAGCTGCTGAGGAGGTGGAAAGGACAAAGGCATTTAAGGATGTAGATAAGTGGGCTAATAGAGTCCACAATCTGTCCTAGTCTCTATATCCCTTTGAGAGTTGTAATAATACTAATAACTCACATTAATAGAGCACTTTAGAGTTTACAGAGTACTTTCTTCCCAACAACCCCATGAGGTAGGTAGGTAGATTGGGTCAGGTTTTATTATCCCTCCTAGACAAAAGAGAAAATTGGAGGCATTAAGGATATTTAAGTAGCCTGTCTATGGGAACATTTTGTGCCAGCTGCAGACAATTAACCTGACGCACTCCATTCCCACTCTAGTGCCCGATCTACAAGACCAACAATGTAGCTCACCTGCCTATCTTACAACTCATCCATAAAGCTCTAATCTACTTTCCTGAGAGAACTCATTAACAAGTATTGAGTCACCACCGTGAACAGAACACTAGTGGGTGCTATGAAGGGATGCCAAAGTAGAAGGGAGGGGGGCCTTAATCTTAAGGCATTTACTATCTCATTGAGGAAGATAAAGCTTCTGGGTGGTGAAAAGATTTGAAGATAAAACATAAAACAACATATTAGTGCAAAATCATGTAGTATAAATTGAATGAATACTGAAATGCCAGATGAGTTGGTGAAGTGATCAGAAAGCATGTGGTCTATTCCAAGAAGGCTTCCTAGAGGTTGTGGTTTTTACGTTAGATCTTTTTTTTTCCTTTCTTTCTTTTTGTTTTTTTTTAGTGAGGCAATTGGGGTTAAGTGACTTGCCCAGGGTCACACAGCTAGTAAGTGTTAAGTGTCTGAGGCTGGATTTGAACTCAGGTACTCCTGACTCCAGGGCGAGTGCTCTATCCACTGCGCCATCTAGCTGCCCCCAAGTTAGATCTTTAAGGAACTAAGGGACAGGAGTATGAAACAAGGAAGGGGGAGAAAAGAGGAAGAAGTCTGTATTGTGGCATGCAAGTGGGAATTACTAAGGTGCTTGAAACTGGGTAGACAGGGGCAGCTAGGTGGCCCAGTGGATAGAGCACTGGCCCTGGAGTCAGGCAGACCTGAGTTCAAATCTGGCCTCAGACACTTGACACTTACTAGCTGTGTGATCCTGGGCAAGTCATTAACCCCAACTGCCTCACCAAAAAAAAAAAAAAAAGAAGAAGAAAGAAACTGGGTAGACAGAAGCTGTACCTTTTTTTTTTTCCAAATAGGCAAAACTGGCTTGAGGTATCTTCATAATCTTTATTGTTTTAAAATGGGAAATCTAGGGCTTTTGTTGGCTACAATTTCCTCCTTGATTTTGAATTTACTTGGATGTATTAAATCCAAACATTAGACTATGACATTAATTCCAGATGGAAAAAAGTGGGTCTACACTACCAACCAAGCAAGTCATTGGGAATTTGTTTTCCTACAGAACCATAGTTTTAATGTCATTCTCTGAGGAATTTAAATATGATACCAAATATGAAATGATTTATTTATCCTTTCTACCTTCATTGCCTTGGTAATTATGTCCACAAAACAATTCCATGACCTTTTCCAAAGTGACACCTTGAGCAGTTGTTGATACTCTAAGTGACACCTTTGTCTTTCATTTTGACACCAAATAACATTGATAATTAAATTACTTTGGCAGGAGAAAAGAAAAGGCAGTCCTGCCATTTAAGGTAAATTTGCAAAGTAAATCATTTTTGCTGCTCCTGTTACTATTTCTATCTATTGCTTCTATGGGAGTAAAAGGGAAACTTGTCTCCTCCCCGAAAAAGTTCAAGCAGACAAATTCTTCATACATCTGAACCATTTGGAGTATGTTTTTGCATCCTTAAAATGCGCATGTACAACTAACTGTTCTTTGCAAACATATTCACTTCATAGGTGGAGGGTATCTTATTACCAGGTTATTTTCCAGTACATTTGGCATAGTTAAAATAAAGTGTATTAACTTTCTTGTAGAATAACGTTGAAAACAGAGTTGTCCCAGGCCTGAAAGCCTCAGCCATTGTCAGTGAGTTAAGAACTGACAGGAGGTCCAAATAATCAACTCTGCCTGTAGTTTTCCCCTGGGATATCTGGTCTAATCCTACAATGTATCTGACTGGCATGAATGTAGAATTACTTTCAATAAAGATTTTATTTCAAGCTTGGATGATTTCCCCCAAAACATCTTGTCATTGAGGCAAAGTATATCATAGAATATCTGATTTTTTTTTTTCCCACAAGTCAGCTTTCAAGGGGGGAAAAAAAAGCATTTCAACACAAGTACTCAACTCAGGTCAATTCACTGGTAAAAATCATGTTTTAACGCATCTAGCCTGATTAAAGATTTGCTATATTTAAAAAATCAAGGAACTGTCAAGGAATGCTTTCCCTAAAGCTTATATATGTAAAGAATAAGTAGCATATTTACTTTTCTATGGTTGCAGGCTCTGCTCAGTAGCCTACAATCGAACTGTGCTCAGAAAAAAATATTCCCAAGCTAACACCCGGCATCTAGCATATTTGCCTTTATGTGTGTGTGGAATACTTAAAGGTCACTTCTCTCAATAAGGATGGAATTGTTTCTTGGTTAAATAAGAAATATACATTCAATTGCTAGGGTCATGCTACAATCCTCTTCTTTGGTTCCTTTTTATTTATCTTTTCCTTCTTCAGGATACCAAATTCGACCATCTTATTAGTAATAGGTTAACACCACATAGTTCTATTTTGATTTTACTTAAATGTTCAATTTTGAATTTATTTACATGATCTCAACCATAGTGTCATACTGTTTAATTTAACTTTTTTCACATAATAAATAATTTCCTTAACTAGTGAGCTCTATCCATAAAGGATCCCAAAGAACTTTTTCTGACTAGATTAGATAAACTGTGAGATTTCAATAAACCAACAAATATTTATTAAAATACCTACTATGTGGTTGGGAACATGATAGGGGCTGCAAAGACAAAAAATTAAAGTGTCCCTATCATCAGAGAACTTGTATTCAATTGGGAGAGACAACATATATGCCTATAAATATATACAAAATTCATCGTTGGTGGGAATAAGAACTAGCTGCTTTCATGATCAGAAAGGCTTCAGCTGAACTTTAAAGGAAATTGGGAATGCCAAGAAGTGGTGTTGAGGAGGAAATTCATTCCAGGAATGGGAGACAACCTGTGCAAAGGCTTGGAGACAGAGTCAATGGAATGTGTTTCAAAGGATAAGAACAGTTTGGTTGGAACATATAGTCATGAAGGGGATTAATAAACCTATAAAGAGAGGAAGGAGCCAGATTGAGAAGAGCTTTTATTTGCATTTGAACCTAGAGGTAATAAGAAGCCACTGGAGTTTATTGAGCCAGGAAGAGAGGTTATCAGACCCATGATTTCAGGATACCATTTTGGTAGCTATGTGGAAGATAGAGTTAGGAGGAGAAAGATGAGGGAAAGGCCATTGAAGACGGTGACACAAATAGTCCTAATGAAAGGTGAGAAGGGTTCAAGTGATGGCCATGAGTGAAGATCAGGGGGCAGATGCAAGACATGTTTTGGAGGTAGAATCAACAAGACTTAGCAACTGATCAGCTTTATGGAATGAAAGAGAGGAGAGTTCAGTATGACTCTGAAGTTTTGAAACTGAGTGATTAAAAAGATGGTGGTGTCTGCAACAGAAATAAGGAACTTCAGAAAACAGGTGGTTTGGAGGGGAAAGAAATCAAGTTCAGTTTTGGAGATGATGAAATTGAGAGACCTGTCAGACAACCAACTTTAAATGTATAGCAGTCAGCTTATGGTGTGGAAATAGAACTTAGGAGAAAGACAAAAGCAAGATTTATAAATTTGGGAGTCATATTTACAGAGATATTGTTGAAACCACATGATCTGATGAGGTCACCAAGAGAGCATTTAATGAGAGAAGAGAGAGAAGAAGGCCCAGGAGAGAGCCTTTAGGTGACATAGGTAAAGCTCTAACAAAAGACACATATGCTGAGTGAGAGACAAAGTTTAGCTAGGACATAGTCCTTATCTTCATAGAGCTTATAATCTAGGAGGGATATAGACTCAAACACAGCCATAATATACAACATTACTTAACAAATGCATAATTATGGTACAAAATATGCATGCATTATGAGGATGAATATCTTTGCCATGAATTGTGTAATAGATCAGGGAAAACTTTGTGGAGTAGGTGACATTTGAGTTAAACTTTAAAGGACGGGCAAGAAGGAATACATTCCAAGTACAGAGAATAGTTTGAGCAAAGACATAGAGGCTAGGTGGTACAGTGGATAGAGCTCTGGGCCCAAGTTCAAATCCAGCCTCAGATACTTACTAGCTGTGTGACATTGGGCAAGTCACTTAACCCTCTTGTCTACCTTAATTTCAACTGTAATAATAATAGAATTTAACTCCCAGGGTTATTGTGAGGATCAAATGAGTTGATTTTTTTTTAGGGAGTTCTATGCCTGGAAAGGTAGGCAAGCATCATCATTGGGGGACTTGAAATATCATGTACAGGAGTTTAAACTCTAGTAAATGACAGGAAAACCAACAAACATTTTTGAAAAGAGAAGAAATATCTGTGGAAGAAAGATTATTGTGGCAGCAGTATATGTCCCAATGGCAGTCAGATGGTACAGTGGATGGAATGCAGGGACTGGAATCAGGAAGACCTGAGTTCAAATCCAGCATCAGACACTACCTGTGTGAGTCTAGGCAAGTCACTTCACCCTGTTTGCCTCAGTTTCCTCATCTTTAGTGAGCGGGAGAAGCAAATGACAAACCACTCCAGTATCCTTGCCAAGAAAACCCTAAATATGGTCATAAAGAGTCAGACATAACTGAAACGACTGAATAATAACAAAGAAATCCCATATTACTCGACTATTTCCTCTTCCCATTTAGGTGGTCTATAGTATACTCCAATGATAACACTTCACATGGTTTTTAATTGATAGGACTGGGTAACCACATCATGCTTGTCAACAATGGGAAGGAGTCAGTGGTGAGAATGAGACTAAAGATATAGAAAAAGTGAGGACTGTGGGCCAAGATCCTAGAGGAGGAAAGAGGGAATTGTATTAAGGGACTAGGTAGAGGGATCAGTTTTACTGGTATATAAAAGAAGAAACACTGGGTAATGATGCTGAGAAGTTATGATAAATGGAGGAGGGGAGCTGAGGAAGCTCAAGTCAGATAGATAATCTCAATATTCTCAATGAAGTAGGAGGGCTGTTCTTTTACTTTAAGAATGGGGAGTGATGGGATTACTGTGGGTGAGAGGAGAGAAGAAATGTTTTAGCAATCTCTCTAAGGTATGAGATAGAAAATCAATAATGGCTTAGAAAAAAATTGTTGAGCAAGGACACAGCTGAGGTTATCTATCATGAATCAGTTCATTTTCATGACTTTATCTAGAAATATTCCTGCAACCCTAGAAAAGAAACTGAGAAAGTGAATCCTCAACCCCCTAGAGAACCTTTAGTAAGCACCCACATTTAAAGACCAGGAAAAATTATGCTCAAAGTGCAGGTTGGTACTTCAGGAATAAGAATTCACAAGTCATGTAAATTTGATCAAGTGTAAGGGTTTCTATAAAAGTAGTTGGTAAACATTAAAAGGAAGACCATGTGTTCAAGACTGTGATTAGAGACCAGTAAAGCCATAGTGGGCAAGATGCACTGGGAAAATAGAGTTGAATCAAGCAACCAGGTACATTTACATAGTCCTCAAGGAGAGATCTGAAATACATATGCTTTGAAAAAGCAGAAATCTTAGTAAATTAAAATAATTTGTTGTTGCTGAATGTGTTTCTGGCCTTCAAAGCCCTTTCTTATCCATCATTAACCATAAGATTTAGAACTAGAAGGGATCTACTCTACCCCTCTAATTTGACAAATGAGGAAGCTAAGTAAAATGACTTACCCATCATAACCAAGATAGGAACAAAGTCAATTCAAGCTCAGTTCCTCTGAATCCAAATCCAGGTATCTTTCTGCTATATCAAATTGATAATTGATCATCTCTTTTGCTATCACAACAACTCTGTGAGGTAGGTAAGCTAAGTATCATTAGGTCCAATTTATAGGGACAAAACAGGGACAAAGGGGCAGCTAGGTGGTGCAGTGGATAAAGCACTGGCCCTGGAGTCAGGAGGACCTGAGTTCAAATCCAGCCTCAGACACTTAACACTTACTAGCTGTGTGACCCTAGGCAAGTCACTTAACTCCAATTGCCTCACACAAAAAGAGAAAAGAAAAAGAAAAAACAGGGACAAAGATAGAAACTGACTCCTAGACACAATGGGTTGATAGTGAAGCTAGAACTAGAGTCACAAGTATCTTATTTCTTAATCCAATGTTATTTCCATTGTTCCAAAAAATTTATATGTGATCTACAATTCTGAAACTAAATAGAGTACTAGACTTGGAATTAGGAAGAACTAAGTTCTAATTCTGCCTCTAACAAATGTTAGCCCTGTGATCCTGGGTAAATCACCTAAACTCTCTGTATTTCAATTTCCTTATCTATAAAATCATGGGCTTAGATTGGATGGTCTCAAAGAACACTTCCAGCACTACACCTATGATCCATCTTCATTATCTTATTATTATAATGGTGACGTATAAACAAAATGTATTCTTCCTATGGAATTCACTATGCCCCAGACCAAAGAATTACATTATTAGATGACTGAAAAGTGGGATTGACCAGAAATTACTTTTACCTTATAAGACAACTTTATCATGTAGTACAATTTGAACCAAATAAATGGGAAAAGGAGGGAGAAAGGATCCCCTCGGCCTTATAAAAGCATTGCATAGGTGTGAACTTCATATATCTCTAGTATTTAGTAGAAATGGGGGATAGGTGATTTCATTGGCATTGGCAATTCTCTTAGGAGAAAAAATCCCTTCTAAGTATTTAACAAAATCACAGAAACTTAGAATTAGCTCTAGAGGTCATTTACTCCAAACTCCTATCTGGGGTATAAATTCAACATCTTAATTAATGATTATCCAGTTCCTTTTTGCTCCCTTCTAATGACAACAAATTTACGGATTCACAACAGCGAATATTCCGTTGTCAGAGAATTCAGATTGTTAGAAAACTTTCCTAATGTCAAGCTAAAGTTTACTTTCCTATAATTTCTGTTTGTGGGTTTTTAATAGTTCTGCCTTCTAGGACATACAACAACCTCCAAATATCTGAAAAAGGTTCCACTGCTCCATCTTAAGTCTATGATAATCTAAGCTAAAGCTATTATATTTCTTCGACTGTTTTTCATACAAAATAGTATTCATACCCCTCTTTACCCTGGCCATACTTCGCTGGATGTTTATCCTTCAATATCCAATCTTAATCTTAAGCCTTACTCTTAAAAGACAATGATAGTTTTTTATGAAGATAACTGACATATTATTGACTTCTTTTAGTCTATCTATGGTCTGAAATTACTAATAATATGCAGGTATCCTTACTGGAAAATTAAAATCTCTCTCTATTCTACTTTCTTTTTTAAAAAGGGAGGAAGAAACAAAAAGAAACTCATCCCCCCACCCCCATGACATTTTCCTTCCTTTTTAATCAAAATTACTCAGCTCTAGATAAGGAATTATTCAAGTTATATGTTTCAGTCACATCTTCTGTCCCACTTAGTTTAATTTATGTTGATCTATTGAGCTTCATGCCAACTCTCAATATTGTATATAAAATGTGATTGGTGTATACTAGCTCTTTTTGCTTTCCTTATTAGACAAATTCAGGTAGAGGATAAGACCAGTTTTATTTTCCTTTGCAGAAATAATTCGCACATATAATGTGTTCCTTAGTCTTTCTCTCCTGAGTCCAATACAATGTCTTTCCAACAATGTTGAAGTTATATCAGCTAGCCTTGATGCTACAGTAGAAGCTGAGCAAATGAAAAAAATGAGCCTCTTTTGCTGCCAGTAGGAAATAGTCTTATGGGGGAAAGCCAAAGGGAGAACATAGCTAAGAATTTTTTAATCCCTTCACTCTTAATTTTCTATTCAAAAGGTGAGAAATGAGTGATGATACCTTTAGAAACAGGCAAACTTTTATATACAATTACTTCTAGGTGGGGGTGGTCAATAGGATTTTGTTTCTTCTCTCACCTGCAGTCACTTCTTTCATGTGTAAATATGTTCTCTGAAGTTAATTAGATAGCCCAAAATAAGGTCACTCCAGATTCCTTGAATGGGTTGGCAAAAATAGGAGATTTGATACTGTTTTAGATCAAATGCCACTTTATGTTACCACAGACCAGAAAACTGGCATAGGACTAGGAAATGAAGAAAAGAACAAATCCAGGCATTCCTCATTTTATAAGGTCATATGTTCCAAAAAGTTTGCCTGTAAAGTAAATCTGCACTGAATCTAGAGGCAGGAGATTTAAGTGTTAGTCCTGGCTCTGGGACAGATGCATTATATGACCTTGGGCAAGTCACAGGCCATGTTTAGATTTTAGGTTTTTTACCTGAAAAAAAGAGAGAAGGAGTTGGGCTAGGTGATTTCTAAGGTCCCTTTAAGCTCTAGCATTCTGGAGAGAAAGGATTATTTTATTTTTTGTATTTGTATCTCCAGTGCTTAGCATTATACCTGGCTCTAAGTAGGTACCGAGGACTTGCACATTGATTGATTCTATTGTTTCTGATTATACTCTTATTTAATAATAAGAGAAAAATTTATGAAGAGGGAGTAAAATCCTTCCTACCCCCAGATCCCTTGAAAACTACTAATAAGCTTTGTTTGTTTGTTTGTTTTGGGGGGGCAAGTTAATGAGGGTTGAGTGACTTGCCCAAGGTCACACAGCTAGCAAGTGTCAAGTGTCTGAGATAGGATTTGAACTCAGATCTTCCTGAATCCAGGGCCAGTGCTTTATCCACTGCACCACCTAGCTGCCCTTGAAAATTACTAATAAAGAGACTGTTAAAATGGAGACTGACCTATGACTTCCTATGCTTTGTTGTAAACCAATAGCTCTGTTGGCTGAGTCTAGACCTAAAACAGTAATTCACTTTAACTTTGCCACTCTTTTATGACTTCTGAAACTACCTCCTTCTTCCTCCCTCCCTCTCTTGAGGACCCCTCCCATTTTGAGGGCTCTCAACTTCATAGTCACAGTTCCTAGAATCTCATGACCTTTATCTGTTTTATTACAGTACTTATAGTGGCAAATAGAGCTTGGCTGCTGTATCACAGTTAACCCAGCAGGTGGCACTACTTAGCACAAAATATATTACAGATCAAAAGTCACTAAATTTGAGGCCACTTGTCAGGGGAAAATGACTTCTAGTACCTCATTTCTGTAATTACATTAGTCTATAATTTTTATTCACCAAAAAAAAACCCCAAAACCCATCATCAGCTGCCTCTTGGACATCCCGACCTGGATGTCCCATAGGCATCTAAAACTCAACATGTTCAAAATAGAACTCATTGTCTTTTCACCTTAACCTTTACCCTCTTCCAAATTTCCCTTTTTCTATTGAAGGAAAACCATCCTTTCTTCCAGTCCCCCAGGTCAACAAGCCTGGTCATTCTCAATTGTTCATTCTCTCTCATTCCACATACCCAATCCATAGCAACATGATATCATTTGTAACTTCAAACCATACCTTGCATAGATGTCTCCTCTATGATCATAGAGCTACCACCTTGTTATACGACCTCATTACCTCTTGCCTTGACTATTATTCTGCTGTTATCGTTCTGTTGTTTCACTACGGTCTGACTTGTTGCCCCATTTGGGGTTTTCTTGGCAAAGATACTAGAGTGGTTTTGAGAGAAATTATTATGTTGCTATTATATTAACAATCAATTATTCAATTAAGATTAAGGCTTTTTCTCCCTTATTTCCTCATTTAGAGACCAGCCCCTTCAGGTCAGTCGGCCAGTCTCTGAAGGACATGGCTGATTAATGAGATGTCTTGGATGAGATTTCTCCTTGGGGAACAT
The DNA here is from genome assembly GCF_019393635.1 of Dromiciops gliroides. NCBI lineage: Eukaryota > Metazoa > Chordata > Mammalia > Microbiotheria > Microbiotheriidae > Dromiciops > Dromiciops gliroides. The sequence continues at coordinate 367,075,010 of NC_057863.1, read as the reverse complement.
GTTCCTGGACCCTACCCAACTAGGAGATCTTACTTCTTTTTAGAGCATAAACAATCTAACAATCTAGGTAAATTCTTGCCCCAAAGCAATGAGCCCATGTCCTTGCACTCCCGCATTGGAATTTGGGGTGACCCAGCTTATATAAGAGAAAACTAAGCAGAGTGGTCTGGGTAGAGATGGATTTTTCTGTCCAGATTGCTGGAGGGGGCTGGGTCTCACGATCAAGTCCCATTCTCAGAGGAGGAGCCAAAGACTTCAAGCCCACCCCCTAATTAAAATTTCCACCAATCAGGTTTGATTTTTACTTGTCAGGGGCATCTCCTTTTCCAAAAGGATATTAAGACTTTCAGCCTCTCCATGGTTTTGTCTTTGGTTGCCATTGACCATCAATTGATTGATTATTAGCTAACCTAATTAATAAATTATTACTTACCCAGAAACTCTGTCTCTCAGGTTTTTCATTTGTCAGGGTTTCATATTTCCTTCTCCAGTTCATTTTACAGATGAGGAAACTGAGGTACACAGGGTTAAGTGACTTATCCAGGGTCACACAGCTTTTAAGTATCTGAGGCCAGATTTGAACTCATGAAGTTGAATCTTTCTGACCTATGGTCTTGCACTATATCTACTGTGCCAACTAGCTGCTTTGACTATTATAATAGGCCTCTCTGCCTCAAATCTCTCAAGATAATTTTCTTAAACTATTAGCTCTGATCATGTCAGACACCCCTCTTCTCAATAAACTCTAGTCACTCACTACTTCCAGGATCAGATATAAAGTCCTCTGTTTAGCATTTAAAGCTTGCTCCTTCCTACCTTTCCAGTCTTCTTATACTTTTCTCCTCCATGCCCTCTAGGATCTAGCCACACTGGCCCACTTGACACTCCTTGTACACAATATTCCATCCCCCTTCTGCTCTGCCTTATCACTAGCTGTCTCCCATCCTTGGAAGTCTCATTCTCCTTACCTCATCCTCTTGGCTTTCTTCAAGACTCAATTCAAATCTCACCTTCTGTAAGAAGCCTTTTCAAGTCCCTTCCCTGCCCTCCCCCCTCAGATCATTTTCCATCTACTTTGTATATATCTTGTATATACCAAGTTATTTGCATGTTGTCTCCCCCATTCTAGCCTGAGCTACTTGAGGACAGGAACTATTCTTTCCTTTAGTTGTATCCCCAGTGTCTGGCACAGAGTAAGGCCTTCTTACATGTTCATTGACTGACTGATCCATCCATTCCCTTGGTTTTAATGACCATTTGTATGCAGTTGACTCCCACATCTTTTTCTGGGCCTTATCTCCCTTCTAAACACCAGATCCACAATTCTGACAGCTAACTGGCCATCTTTGCCAGGATGTCCCGTCTCAAACTCAATATACCTAAAACTGAACTCATCCTCAACACTGTGCCCTTAATGTCTTCTCTTCCCTATTTCTGACAAATAGAATTTTCATTTACCGCTGAAATTTAATACCTTACAATTTACCTTCGACTCTTTTTCCTTCTACACCACATCCAATCATTTGCCAAGTCCTATCAATCCCACTCCACAAGCCATCCTTTGTTTTCCATCATCACTCCTAATCTAGTTCAGACCCTCATAAGCTTTCAATAGCCTTGTTACTGCTTTACCCATTTCCAGATTTTCACCTCAAATCCAACCAAACACTGCTGCTAAATTAATTATCCTGATGCCCAGTTCTAATCATGTTGTTTCCTTGCCCAAAACTTCCAGTGCCTCACATAATTGCCTACTGGGTTCACAATCTGGCCCCAACTGCCTTAGCTTATTTGACACTATTCCCCTTTAAGCACCCCATGCTTATCAAACTGGTCTAGACACAATTCCCTCAATATGTCCTACACTTTCCAGCCTTTATGCTATTCATACTATTCCCTTTTACCAAAATGGATTCTCTCTACCATCTTTACCTATTGAAATTCTATTCATTTAAGACCCTACTCAAATGCATCTCTCTGCTAAGTAGTCTTCCCTAATCCCCTAAGCAAACTTGTACTCACTCTCCTCTGATTTCTCAAAGCCTCTCTTAGGTAGATAACATATTCTATCTTGTATTAAAGTTACCTGTCTTGTCTCCCATACTAGAGAATACACTTCTTGAAAGAAGTGTATTTATCCTCATATATCTCTCAGCACCTAGCACAGTGCCTTCAGCATAGTAGGTTCTTAAAAGTTATTTCAACCCAGAAAGTGTTTTAATGTAGCCATCACAACATTTTTAGCTGATCATTAATAACTGGGTTTGGAAAAACTCAGAAACAGTCTCAGATTCAAAATTACAGTGTTCACAATCAGTTCAAAATGCTACTTTAAATCTTGTTTGGAAGTAATAGGTAGTTACAAATCATAAATAAACAAATTCATCCAAAATAATTAATTGGCATATTAACATATGGAATTATTTCTGAAGCATTTGGTAGTGACCTCCCTATAGCATGAGTTTAGGACCCCTAGTAGCAGGTTAAATGTTGAAAGTAGGAAACCATGCATTTGTAATATGACTTCTAAAAAGAGCAAATGATTTTCTTTTGGTTTCATGCTGCTCGAAAGCTATGTCGACATACAGTTCTGATTTTAAGGGAGAAATTGCAGTTTTTTCCCCAAATATCCTGATCTTCTACAACAGCACTGTAGGGAGCAATATACCTCCTGTTAAGCGAGGCAGGTAAACATGCATATGGAACCACTCCCACTCAATTCACCACCACCTAAAGACAGCAGTGACATAGGAAAAATCTCCTGAACAAATTATCTTCATTTGCCTTCTATTTCTATTATTCTCTAATTGTCAAAGTTATAGTCTCAAGCAGGATCCAGTTCTTTAATGCTGCATGTGGAATCCAAAAGACTGAACTGTATTTTGTAAACCCAGTGTGGTCTATTTGCAAGGTCTGCCTTTCCCAACATACCTTCCAAATTTCAAAATCAATAACCATCCCAAAGTTGAATGTGTTGGAAAATTGCAACCTTACATAGATGTGGAGAGCCAAGCTTCCTACACAATGACTCCATCACTTGAGAGTTGTCCTGCAGTCAATTATGTGGCTTCCAGCTTCCTTTGCAAGTTACTATGGTAACGGCAAAAGCACAAATTAAAAAAGTGTTTTTGCTTATATATGTTCATTAGAGCCGTACGATTAGAAACTTCAGTTTTCTTAATTCGACATAATTTTCCCTTGGTCTTTATGATGAAGAGGGTTATGCTTTCAGGATGAGAATCTTTTGGCTGTGATTTTGCAGAACTAAGAAAATTCTTTGAGCTAGCAATGCCACTCACTTTTGGAAAAACTTACACAGCATACGGCTCCACAGTTTTTTGTCTGGGTTCCAACATCTGTAGCACTGGATTATAGATTGTTTCTAAAATAATCTTAAATTGATGCATCATTGCTCCTTCCATTTGGGCCTGACAAAAAGTAGCTCTGGCATTTCCTTTCCTTTGTACATTGTAAACTGTATATCACTTTTTCTGCTCATGCCAAAAAAATGAATTCTTACCCATTTCAAGTTCTTATAAACTTAATTTCACTTAGTGGTATAAGAATTGCTTCCACTGTGAATATATTTTTATTCAAGTGAGAATACATCAAGTGCTGTTCCATGAACAAATGCATGAAATCATAATTATTTTTGTCAGGCTATTCTGAATTAAGCAGTATTAATAAGCTGCCTTTAAAAAAAAAAGCTTCATTTATGTCCTCTTTACTCTTAATAGGCAGGGCCTAGAGTTCTTGAGACTTGGAGCCCATCAAGTTGTTTAAATGTCATTACTATGAAGAATTCTTGGAGTAAATAATGATGAGGAAAAATCTCTGCCCCCAGATTAGTTAGGTTGGGATGGTGTTATCTCACTCTACCTGGGCTTTGTCACCTAACCCATCATTCCTTCTGTGTAAGAGAAGTAGGTTGAGAGTGAAGAAGCCTGAGTTCAGGTCCCAACTCTGCAGTTAACTAGCTGTATAGCCTGGGACAATTCACTTAACATCTCTGAATCTCAGTTTACTCATTAGTAAAATGAGAGGGCTGGACCAGATGATCTTGTTTAGTTTTTTTGTTTGTTTTTTTCGGGGCAATGGGGGTTAAGTGACTTGCGCAGGATCACACAGCTAGTAAGTTTCAAGCATCTGAGGCCGGATTTGAACTCAGGTACTCCTGAATCCAGGACCGGTGCTTTATCCACTGCGCCACCTAGCTGCCCCCCAGATGATCTTTAAGGTCATATTCAACTCCAATATTCTATAATATTTTTTGAGGCAATTGGGGTTAAGTGACTTGCCCAGGGTCACACAGCTAGTAAGTGTCAAATGTCTGAGGTCGGATTTGAACTCAGGTCCTCCTGAATCCAGGGCCAGTGCTTTATCCACTGCACCACCTAGCTGCCTCATTCTATAATTTTATACCATATCTCTCCCGTCATCCTTTGGTTTTAGATCTAGCCTTTGACCCTCACATCTGACACAAGGGGACAGAATTCTTCCATTTCTTCTCTGAACTGAGGGTTCAGTCAAGTTCAAATCTGCCCCATGCTTCTACACCAAAGAGTTTTAATACTTAAATTTCTGACAATGAAATAAATTCCTAAATTAGGGCCCAAAAGGTGACAGGAGGTATGTGAATGAATGCCTAGTTAATTTCTTAAAGAGCCTGATAACCTGGTGCTAAATTTTGAGTCTGTGGAGGTGGAATTAGGTTATATTAGACTACAAGCTCTTTGAGGTTAGAATTTTTTTTTCTTGGTTTCTTTATATCCCCAGCACTTAACATAGTTCCTGGCACATTAAAACTGCTTAATAAATGCTTGTGGGTGATTTAAAAAAGCAAGATTACATAAGGCATTCACTCATTCATCTATTCAAACATATTTCAGCAGCTACTATAGAACCATATTTGGTCCTGTACTGCCAAAAACCTCTGGTTTATAAATATGTTCCTTTCCACAACTAGAGAAATCATACAATTCATCTGTAGCTTGTACTTTTGGAAGTATTATAGAGCCCCGCATTATCAGAGTTGGAAAGAACCTCAAAGGCCATGGAATCCAGCTGGTTCCTGAATAAGATAAAAATTCCCCATGCAACATATGCAACAAGTGCCCATTTAGCCTTTGATTAAAAACTATGAGGAAAGAGAAACCCATAACCTCTCAAGGCAACACTTTGGATAACTTAGTATTTTATTTTATTTTATTTTATTGAGGCAATTGGGGTTAAGTGACTTGCCCAGGGTCACACAACTAGTAAGTGTTAAGTGTCTGAGGCTGAATTTGAACTCAGGTCCTCCTGACTCCAGGGCCGGTGCTCTATCCACTGCACCACCTAGTTGCCTGATAACTTAGTTTTGGAAAGCCTTCTTCCCCCCTCCCCCCCTCCCAATAAGTATAAAGTAACCTCTTTAAATTTCTGAAAGTAGCCCCTTTTGTGGCTAAACCCTTTTAGCCCCTTTGTGGCTAAACCATACAAGGTGTAGAGTGGGTAGGGTAGGGAACAATTAGAGTCAGTCTCTCTGAGCACCAGCTTGGCCACTTTCTACCTATATGACCTGAGGCCAGTTATTTAACCTCCAAGTTGTAAATCTTTAATCCTATGCTTAATTGCTTTTCCAGGTGACAACTCTTCAAATACTTAAAGAGGTGCATCATGTTTCCTCTAAGTCTTCTCTGGACAAAACACCTAAGTCCTTCAGTTGACCTTGATGTATCATAGCTCAAGACCCTTTGCCAAACCAATAACTCCCAGCTTCCCATGATCTCCAGTTTACCAATGCTCTTTCTGTTTGTTTTTGTTTTGGGTTTGGTTTTTTTTTTGTAAGGCAATTGGGGTTAAGTGACTTGCCCAAGGTCACACAGCTAGTAAGTGTCAAGTGTCTGAGGCTGGATTTAAACTCAGGTCCTCCTGAATCCAGGGTCAGTACTTTATCCACTGCGCCACCTAGCTGCCCCTTTAATTGTTATTTTCAAAGATGTAATACTTGTTCCAAGTCTGTATTCTCCCTAGTATAACATTTCTTTAACTTGGTTGTATTTTTACCACAAAAACATTTTGCCAGTGGGAAAAAATTAATAATCATGATATAATTTCATTCTTCAATCAATCCTTCCTTTCTTTTCTTACTACTACCACCTGATTTCTTCCTCTCTTTACCTCCTGCCCGGATTACTTTGTTTCCCAGATTGTCTTGCTGACCTTAGCCCCTTCCTTTTCCAATCTATCCTGCATACTACTCCCATATTAATTTTCCTAAACTACAGTTCTGATCAAATCACTCTCCATATCAAGAACTTGCAATGGCTCCCCATTACCTACCAAAGTTGAAAATCTTTCATCTGGCTTCAAGGCCCTCCAGAGTCTGGTTTCAACTTACCTTTCCAACATTATTTTCCATTACTGTCCTTCTTTTGCCTTTTGTTCCTCCAGTCAAGCTGGCTTGTTCACCACTACTTGAATATTCCTTACTTTTTTTTCCTACCTTCTTGCCTTCATTTATATTATGTTCTCTCTGACTAGAATTCAATGCCACGCCCCACCCCACTCTGTAATTTTAGTTCCTATCATTCAACACCCTGACTGCCACCTCCCTAGTTAGAAATAATCCTTGTGCCTCTCATATAGCTCTTGTCTAGTTCTACCTATAAATGAATCAATGAGTATTGGTTCAGTGTTTACTATGTGGTAGGCACCAACAGCACCTGTCTTCAGGGAACTTACATCTCAATGGTGGAAATACTATGTAAATAAATGAATACACAAAAAGAAATAGAGAGTAAAAAGAAGCTAAACTGTGATGATAAGACTCAAGTGACTGAAGGGATCATAGAGGTCTCTAATGGAAGGTGGCTTTTCAGCTGAATCTTGGTTGAAGTTAGGGATGTCAAAAAAGTAAAGATGAGGGGCAGCTAGGTGGCGCAGTGGATAAAACACTGGCCTTGGATTCAGGAGGACCTGAGTTCAAATCCGGCATCAGACACTTGGCACTTAACTAGCTGTGTGACCCTGGGCAAGTCACTTAACCCTCATCACCCTGCAAAAAAAAGTAAAGATGAGGAAGGAGAATATTCCAGGCTCAGCCAATGTGAAGCCAAAGAGTGGAGAGGAGTCAAGAATGAAAAGACTTGAAATGTGGGAAGGAGTCAGGTTGTAACCAACCTAAAACACCAAATAGAGGACATATTTGTTCCCAGAGGTAATTATAACTAGGGTGATGACACTGTCAGTTTGACAATTTAGTTGCTCACTTTTGTAGCTGTGGGGAGGTGGATGGATTAGAGTGTGGAGAAATAAGATAGGGATCAATTAAGAGGCTATTGCAATCATGCAGACTAAAGGTCATGAGGCTCTGACCCAGGTTGGAGAATGAATGAGTGGAAAAGAGGTATACAGGAAAGATATTGTGGAGATAAGTGAAGATTTAGCAGTGAATTGTATTTGTAAGGTAAGGAAGAATGAGAAGCATAGAAAACCAAGATTGCAAGCCTGTGAGAGTAGGACAGTGGTATCCTTGACATTTAACACATTAGTTATTTGTGTATTTATCTCCACTATTAAATTATAAATTATCAAAGACAGAGATAGCCTTGTGTTGTTGTTGTGTGTTTTTAAAATTTTTTTATCTTTGCTTTTCTCTCTATGCCTGGAATATTTTGCATAGAGTAAGTGGTAAATAAATGTTTATTAAATTGATGTATATATTGCGTGAGGCAGCTAGGTGGCACAGTGGATAGATCACTGGGCTTGGAATTAGGAAAACTCACCTTCACGATTTCAAATCCAATTTCAAGACATGAATTAGTTGTGTGACCCTGGGCAAGTCACTTAACCCTGTTTCTCATCTGTAAAAGGAGCTGGCAAAGGAAATTTAAAAACACTCTAGTATCTTTTCCAAGAAAACTCCAAAACAGGGTCACAGAGATTTCATTCTCATTTTCCCTACCTGTAAAGTTGGTATAATCATACCATCTATTATCTCAAGGAGGGAATTTGGGAGGGTGATGACACAAACTAGGCACACAGGTAGGAGTAGAAACATGCACTCACATTTGTATAGGCAAGTTTTGCTATACAAAATAACAACTTTCCCAGCCTCACACAGCAAGTCAGTGACAAAGCTGGGCTAATTTTTTTTATGCAGCTCTATCCCCATGACTATTAGGAAAACATCTGATCTAATTCCATCTCTGATAGGGGAACATGCTTGCTTCTCCAGCCCAACCATGAAGTCTGGGAGGACCGGAGATCCCAGGATTGGTAGCAGTTGTTTTGTTGAACTGGGTTCCACCCACAGCATCTGTGCTGAACTAATGTTTTATTAATTTCCCAACACACCACCTACTGCTTGGTTGATATCCAGAATGTAGATGTGCCAGCTTAAAAAAAAAAAAAAGAAAGAATTTCACCACAATAAACAAACAGGATGGAAAGTGTTCCAGATCTTTCTCAGACCCATTCTCTCCTCTAGATTGCATTTAATTTGTTTCAAAGTTGATATCAGGTCCTTCCTAAATTGGGAGAAATGACTAAGCCTCTCCCTTATACTTTTTGGAGGACTCGTGGAGTATTATGGCTGGTATTTCATCAACTACACTTAATAACCTAAGAAAATTAAGCCAAATGTATGGAAAATCTTACCAAAATATTCAGAAATAATATATTTAATATTATTCATTTGTAATAAGGTGATTATATTTTAGGAAACTCATAATTAAGCTGATCTGATTAGCACCATATGGAAAATGTGCTCAGAAGTGGACAAAAAGGCTATAGGTTTAAGGAAGCACTATTTCATATTTACATTTTCAACAAATAAAAAAACCCAAACCAACTGAAGGCTCATGCTCAGGGAATATAGTAAATGACAGCTTTGGCACAATTCCACTACAAGACAGTCTTCCCTGCATGACCCATATACTAACATTAGAAAAGCTGGTCTTCAAGGGGATTGTGTAGTGCTCATCTCTCATGGATCATGCAGCTTGGTAGCAGGTGGGGTGGGACAGTACAGACTGACCTGCCAGTTCTCTATCTCTATATCCTCCCTAACCTCCTTTACAGCTAAAAGCAATTAACTTCCAACCTCTAGGTTCTGCCCTCACCCCAAGTTAGAGGACCAATCTTGGCCTTAGACAGGAGGGACAAGCTCACCAGCTCAGATTTGTTATGACAAAAATTCACATTCTGTAATATTTTATGGTTTACAAAGCCACTTCTTTGTAATAACCCTGTAAGGTAAAGTATTGTTCTCCTTACCATACAGATAAAAAACTGAGATCTAGAGTGGGAATGGTCCTAGATCATATACCTAGTGTCTGTTTTGGGAATAGAATATAAGTCCTATGATTCCAAAGTGAAAGCTTTTTTCCAAATAGAGAAGTTCAGAAGACACAATGAGGCCTTTTGTCATAACACATTACACTTATATGTATGTGTGAATTACAGCTCAGTCATGACCATCCAAATCCCTCTCTGTTTTCAAAGTGACCAAAATGCACATTACCTATGAAAACTTTCCAATTTGCTTACAATTTTTCAAGTCCATCCCCCTTTGTTCTTTATCCCCTCTTACCCCCTCTATATCTCACCTCCTACATTAGTATTCTATCTGGTTCCTCCAGAATTAGGATTCATTTTGATTCCCCCAGTCTTTCTTGGAACTAGGATAATTATCTTGAATCCCAACCAGTTACCTCCATAATATAGCCTTTCCACCTACCTAGACATTCTCGATTCAACAAATATTGGAGTTACAAAGAATAAGATGAATTAGTCCCTGATCTCAGGGAGTTTATATTCTACTGGAATGATACAACAGGTACCATAAGAAGCACATATAAATAAGGTAGTTGAAAGGAGAGAACATCTGGAGAACATGCAACAAATGGAGGAATTAGGAAAAGTTTCATATGAGCATGAGGGGATAGGTAGAACTTAATCTGACTCTTGAGGGAAATTAAAGATTTTTAGTAGAAACACAATAGAACTGTTTTTAGGTACAGAATTTGGTTTCTACAGATGGAGGGAGGTGAGAAATAAAATGTTGGTTTCTGGGAACAGTCAGTCAATAAATATTTGTTAAATGCCTACTATGTGCCTGACACTATGCTGAGCTCTAAAGATACAAAAAGATGCAAAAGACAGTTCCTGCCCTCAAGGATATCACAATCTAATGGCTAGCTAATTTGGCATCATCAGACCTATGCTTTAGGAAGATTATCATCATAGCTATGTGAAGGATAGATTGGAGAAGGGGAAATTTGCAAGTAGGGTGACCAATGAGGATTCTACTTCAAAAGATCATGAACGCTTGAGATATAGGGTGTTGGTCATGGGAGTGGAGAACAGGAGATAAATGCAACAGCTCCCATGGAGCTAGAATCAACAACTTGGCAATGGATTGCGAAAAATGAAGAAGGGAGCAACAATGATGTTACACACATGGATGATTAGGAGAATCCTTGACAAAAAAATGGAGAAGTTTGAAAAGAATGCTGGACTTGGGGTAGGGGTAGATGATGAGTTATGTTGAACTAGAGATTTCTACAGGACACAAAGGTCAGGGTATGAATTCTAATGTTGAGAAGTGACTTTTTCCTATTATATTATTAAATTAGAATTATGGTTTTTTCCTTTATTTCCTCATTCAGGGACCTGTCCCTGTAAGTCAGTCAGTCTCTAAAGGGCAAGGCTGACAGATGAAATTGCCCAAATCCTTCAGGAACAGGGCAAGACCCCACCCAACTAGGAGATTTCACTTCTGTTTAAAGTGTAAACAGAATCTAATCTAGGTGAATTTCAAACCTAAAGCATTAAGTTTGTGCCCTTTCACCACCATCTACCCATTAGAGTTTATTTGTTTGTGTTTTTGTTTTGTTTTGTTTTGGGGTTTTTGTTTTGTTTTGGTTTTTTTGGTGAGGCAATTGGGGTTAAGTGACTTGCCCAGGGTCACACAGCTAGTAAGTGTTAAGTGTCTGAGGCCGGATTTGAACTCAGGTCCTCCTGACTCCAGGGCTGGTGCTCTATCCACTGCACCACCTAGCTGTTCCCTAGAGTTTAGGGTAAGGTACCTCATGAAGGAGAACACCAACCAGAGTGGTCTGGGTGGAAATAGATTCCTTTGTCCAGATTGCTGGAGTCTCATAATCAAGCCAGGTTCTCAGCAGGAGAAGCTGAGGACTTTCAGCCTACCTCTTCATTTGAAAGACCACCCCCTAATTAACTGTTCACCAATCAGGGTTGATTTTCACCTGTCAGACACACACACACACACACACACACACACACACACACACACACACACACACACACACACTTTTCCAAAGGTAAATAAGCATTCAATGATCTCCATGGTTTTGTCTTTAGTTGCTGAGAGAAACCACTGACTATCAATTTATTGATTATCAGCTAGCCTAATTAATAAATTGATTAATTTCCCAGAACCTCTCTCAGGCTTTTCATTCATTTCAAGGTTTTGGAGAGAGATTAGGGCTCAAGATATAGATTTGGGAGTCGTCTGCATAAGGATAATAATTGACTCTATGGAAACTAATGGGATCCTTTTTCCTTGGCGCATCCCGAGGAGGGGCAGCTCTCTCTTCACCGGCACCATGCCTGCCCTCAGACCGCTTGTGAAGCCCAAAATCATCAAGAAGAGGACCAAGAAGTTCATTCGTCGCCAGTCAGACCGATATGTCAAGATCAAGAGAAACTGGCATAAACCAAGAGGCATTGACAACAGAGTGCGAAGACGATTCAAGGGCCAGATCTTGATGCCCAATATTGGTTATGGAAGCAATAAGAAGACAAAACACATGTTACCTAGTGGATTCAGGAAGTTTCTGGTGCACAATGTCAAAGAGCTGGAAGTGCTGCTGATGTGCAACAAATCTTACTGTGCTGAAATTGCTCACAATGTTTCCTCGAAGAATCGGAAAGTCATAGTTGAGATAGCAGCTCAGCTAGCCATCAAGATTACCAATCCAAACGCTAGACTGAGGAGTGAAGAAAATGAGTAAAAATTCGCACATTTTTATTTGTGTTAAATAAACCACCAATGAAACTAATGGGATAATGGTTTACAAGGAAACCTGAGAAAGAAGAGTAAGACATGTAGAAGAAATACAAACAATATGAAAGCCAATAGAGGAGACAATACCCAGTTAAGAGAGGGCAGTCAGCAATATTAAAAGATATTTCCTCTCAGTCCAGGAGGATGAACACTAATAAGATGACATGGGATTTCTTTTTATTTTTTTTTCTCAATCAATTAAAGTCTGCCTTCTCTCCTACCCACTTTTGTCTCCATTCACTGAAAAAGAGAAACAAACACCTGTTACAAACATGGATAGTCAAGCAAAACAAACTCTCTCAGTGGCTATACACAATGGGATTTAGCAATAAAGAGATTCTTGGTAGCCTTGGGAAGAACAGTTGCAGTAGAGCAATAAGGTTGGAAGCCAGATTCCAGGGGGTTGAAAATAAGTGGTGAAGAAGTCAAGGATATAAGTGAAGTTGATGACACTCTAGAAATTTAAAAGTGAAAGGGAGGAAAGTGGTAGGATGACAACTTGAGGGGATGTTTCTGTGAAGGTGTTTAAGATGAGGGAGACCTGTATATTTGGGGACAGAAGGAGTCAGTGGTAAGAAGATGATTGAAGATGAAAGAAACACAAGGAGAGATCAGAAGGGAATAATGATGGGAAAAGCTCCTGGATAAGCATGAATTAGGTGCACAAATAGAAGAGCTGTCTTTGGTAAGTAGAAAAGCTCTCTTCCTTAGAGGCTATTGTTGTTTGTCCTTCATTCTCAAATAGGACCATGACATCAGGAGGTGATGTCATGACTTGCAGTGAATTGGATTTAAGTGAGGGAGAGCTGTGCAAAGTCACCAGCCTCTCTCCTCCAGAGCCATCTGGGTCCATTGGTAAAACATAAGTCAGCAGATCTGGAGATGTTTAAGGCAACTGGAATTAAGTGACTTGCCCAGAGTCACACAGCTATGTGTCTGAGGTGATATTTGAACTCAGATCCTCCTGACTCCAGGGCCATTGTTTTATCCACTGTGCCACCTAGCTGCTCCTCCTTAGGGGCTAAGACAAATGGGAAGTCAAAGGAACATATATAGTGGTTTTGACTTATAAAGTAAGAGAGAAAAGGGAACTTATTCTTTTAGCATAAAGTACAAAATGAAATCATCTACTGATCAGAAAAGAGTCAAAACAAAAAATTCAGGGAGTGAGGAAAATGTTTAGAGCAGACTGTGGCAAATGTGATTGATACTCAAGAAAAGGGGAAAAATGCCATGTAGCATGGGGGGGGGGCGTCTAGTTGAAATTCATAATGGAACCAATCAGTTGTGTAACTTCTTCTAACATTCAACAGTCTACTGGTAGGAGCAGAAAAGGAGGGTTATGAGAATGAGTCAGGGTTGAAAACGGGGAGAGGGCAAGAAATTCAAGAGTAAAGCACAATGTGCCCTGGAACTGGTCTTGTTAGCTCTAGCTAGACTCAAGACTCTGAACTGAGTGAGGGATGTGCAGTCAGAGAGTCTTTATAAGGACTAAGAATAGGCAGGCAAAGTAGAGGAAGAGAGGAAAGAACAGGATATTACCAGAAATGGGAATTTTGGTGTTCAAGACCAGAGAAATAGAAGAGATATGGATGAAATGATCCTATGCTGGCTATTCTTGGAAATCTGCCAATTGCCTATTGGCCTGTCTAATTTCCAGAACTGACTTCTTTGTCCCCCATGACCCAATATTGCCCATTCCACAACTGACTAAGCTCTAATCATCACAGAAGGATATAGGCAAAATTATGAAATAGTTGAAGTATATATTAAGTTCTCTTTTCTCCTTACTAGGTCTGCTCAGCATTTTATTCTCCCAACCTTTCCTTCCCTCTTTTCCACTTCAAAACTAAACATTCTTGTGATGCCAGAGCCTTGTTTTTTTGTTAGTTTGTCCAAGAAACTAATTTGAGCTAAAGTACTAATATCAATTATTTAGTGATTTGCCTATTACAAAGAAGACATGCTTCTAAGCATCCAGCCTACTGCACTGTGGGTGCTAAATATATGTTTGTTAAGGAATAAGTAGATAATGTACTATTCCTCCAAGCTAACCTTTGCCCTTTACCATTTTACATTGTGATGGAGAAAATGGTCAAACTAACTAGTATTTATAATCAAAACAAGAAGCTCTCCCCCTTTTTTTCTTCACAATACATCTTTTAAAGTGATCATTTTCAGTCTTGAAGAGTGAGTCTCAAACATCTCTAAAAATCCCACTAACTTTTATTATCTATAAATGTTACTTTCCCAGAAATATAGTACCCAGGGGTATACTAGTAAATATTTGATCATTGGCTCTCCAGAAATATATATGTATATCTATATATTCATATGCATGTATTATATACACATGTAGGTACATGTATATATAATACCACATACACATATACAACATATGAGTTTCATTTGCATTATTAATATTTGTCTTTATCATTTTCTTCAGTCTTGACAATCAACAAAACAATAAATCAATCCTCGATTTGTAGCATTTGCTGATTTCCAAGTCACTCACACTGAAAATATAACAATTGAAGACAGTTTGAGCTGATTCCAGCACACCATTGAAATACACCCACTTCAATGGAATATAAATTGGAGTTGTTTCCCCATTCAGGAAAATGGGTAAAGGTTTAGCTGTTTATATACATTCTTTCCTTCTGGGAAACTCCCCTCTCATTACCATCTATAAGCTACTATGCCCATGCAGTCAAATGAAGATTGGAACCACTGACTAACCTATACGAAAGCTCTATAATCATTTGGAATGTGATTTATGGAGGGAAATCAGCCCTGGTTGTTAAATACACTAGCATAATACACCAAAGAAACAATTCTGCTGTTTTGAAAAAGAAAAAGCAAATTCAAGTGGCATTGAAGTCTTACATAATTGAGTAAATATGGTTATGAACTAAAATGGCAGGTTTCCATGAAGGCTAGAGTTAGTACAAGTGCTTTAAGAAGGTACTAGGCAAATCTCAAAATAGAATAAAATGCTTTGCTCTGAATTCAATCAAAACCCAGATCTCTTTCCCTTCATACCTTCTTCCCCCTAAATTTAACAGTGAACCACAAAACCTGTTGTAAGCTCAAGCATTATTTTCCAAAGCCTCTAATTTAAACTGTGGAGTTTTATTTTCTCTTAAGGAGCTTTGTGTCAGGGTAGACATGGTGTCACCCTTAATAGTACATTTGTAAAGAACATTTCAAAATGTGTCATTGGTTTTCCAACTCTTTGTACTCTCTCCTCACCAACAAAACCCTCCTTGGTTCCTTTGGGATTTTTGCCTGTACAAAGACTACAGGATCCAACCTTCTTTTATTTGGGTATGAACTCAATTGCTATCCAAACTGAACAGACTCACTTTTCAATTCACTTGTTTTGGCCATCTGACAAGATGTCTTTCCTTCTCCATTCCCACATCTCTCAGTACTTTCAACATTATTCAAAATCTATGCTATTTATAATGCCTTTCCACAAACCAATCTCACCTGGCCCTGGTCAGCCTATATAACGCTCCTTTAGCATTCACTTCTTCATCTTATTCCTAGTTCTATTATGGAGTTGGATTTTCTGTTTGTTTGTTTCTGTCATTATGTAGCCTTATTTATTTTGTTGCAGTTTGTACTCCATGAGATCATAAAGTCCTTAAGGGTAGATTCATTTGTACTCCTTCTTTTCATTTTCCTATACCTAATAAAGATAACTAAGATGCTCACATTTCTATATAGCTTTAAGATTTGCAAAATATTTTGCATACATTAGCTCCTTTACATCCTCACAACAACCCTGGGAGATAGTTCCATTTTATAGAGGATGGAACTGAGGTTCAGAGCTATGAAGAGACTTGCCCAGATGCACACAGCTAGTCAGTATCTGAAGTAGGATTTGAACCCAAATCTTCTTGATTCTCAACCCACTACATCAGGCTGTTTCTCTGTTCTGCAAACAGTAAAGGGGTTTGGGCTGCCTAGTCTTTTGGGTAGACATTCTAAAACATCATATATCTCCACATAAATGATGGTGAATAAAAAGGGGAAAAAATCTTTCTAGGAACTGGATCACTTAGATTAGGAAGATCTGGACAGGAATTCCCTATTGTAACATCATTAACCTTCTCTCTGTTTTTTCATTTTCCAAACAAGTGCAGTAGATAGAGTGTCAGGCCTGGAATCAGGAAGACTCCTCTTCCTGAGTTCAAATCTGGCCTTACTTACCAGCTATGTGTCCTCGAGCAAGTCACTTAACCCTATTTGACTCAATTTCCTCATCCATAAAATGAGCTAGAGAAGGGAATGGCAAACCACTCCAGTATCTTCACCAAGAAAACCCCAAATGAGGTCACAGAGTCAGACACATCTGAACAGCAACAAACAAATTTCAAGGGCATATTACCTGTCATCTTCAAAGGTATCTGCAATATTTTTTAACCATATTGTCTAATTGATTTTTTTTCTCTCTTTACAGGATAGCAGCCAAAGCCTCAAAGAACCTCATGTCCACCCAAAGTTTAGGAATTGTATTTGGACCCACACTTCTGAGGGCTGAAAATGAGACTGGGAATATGGCAGTCCACATGGTGTACCAAAACCAAATAGCAGAACTCATGCTGAGTGAATACAATAAGATCTTCAGCTCCAAGGAAGACTGACAGACAAGGCACATTATTGAAAATGTTCACATCTGTCTTGATGCCTAATATTTTTACATTTCTGTAAACATATTTCTGAAATATTTTTTTTCTTTCAAGTGACAGATGCCTCATTTTGTGAAAACTTAATGATGATTTCATGTTTAAGTTCCAAACATTAGAATAAAATAATTGACAATATTTGCCTATATGTGTTCAACATTAACCCTTCGAGTGCTATGCCACCCAGCACTTCTAGGACCATGGTGTAGGTATCTAAAGTTTTCAGAAATGTTGGGAATATAACTTATATTCACAAATTATATGTAACTCTGATTTCAGATTCCATATGTGTATATTAGTACATGTATGTGCACCCTCATAGGCATATGTATATATAATAACTATGATTGTACCTAGCTACTCTAAAAATAATAAAGAGGCAGAGACCAGGTCTAAAACTAAAATAGATGTTTTTTTCTTTTAAGAATTTTTTTTGTTTGTGGATAGTATAGCTATTCTCTGAGCTATACAATGAAAGTTATTTTAAAAAAAACATGTTGAAGGTTTTTTTTTTCCAAAGAAAAATGACAGCTCAAAACATTTTCTATTGGATATGGTTTTTTTGTTGTTGTCTAAATGCTATTTCCCATCCCCTAAACATACCATCCTATAAATTAGAAACAAAATTAGAGCCTGGCTATTTTGTTCTTAATATCATACAAGGATTGCATGGCTGCTCATTTTTAATGTTAACATCCATTTTGATTCTTCATCATACTCTACATCTTCCTTTTCCCTGGCTCTGTCATGTTCTGTAGAATGTTTATTATGCTCCTGAGGATGCTTTATTGGTGAATTACATTAAATTCATCTAGAAAGAACTTTTTTTTAAAAAAAGCTTTTTCATATGCCCTTAGGATTTCTTGGCTGGACTTGAATCAGTTTATGCATTTGATGGTTAGTTTCAGTTGTCATGGGTAAACAAAAGGGTAACTGTCTAGAATATATCAAATATTGTTTTATTTTGAAAAGTATGTTTCTAGCTATACACATCCCATACCCTGTTTTGTGAAAGTATTCTGCTGATAAAAATGTAGACTTATGTTTGACAGCTTTTTAATCAAGTTCAAACAAAATAAATAAAACTAATCCAGTGTGGTAACGAGTCAGTCTGGTTATCGATTTTTTCATAAAATGAAAAATAAGGCATGTAAATAAAATGTGTGAAACCAAGATCCAAGAGCAAACATTTAGAGCAATTGAGGACTCGTGGACATGAAGTGGATATATAGATATTCTGTGTGGCACACAAAGACATGTCTGAACAGGCAGATATAACATGGTCACTCCCCAGCATACATTGTACTCACTCAAGAATGGAAAGGGGTCTTTCAATCCATTCCTGCCTAACATAGTACAGGCATACCTCATTTTACTGTGCTTCATAGATACTGTGTTTTGTAAAAATTGAATAGGTTTGTGGCAACCTATTGGTGCCATTTTCCCAACAGCATGTGTTCACGTGTCTTGGTGTTACATTTTGGTAATTCTCACAATATTTAAGACCTTTTCATTATTATTATTATATCTGTTATGGTGATCTGTGATCAGTGATCTTTTATGTTATGCTATTGTAATTTTGTGGGGCACCACAAACAATGCTCATATAAGATGGTGAGCTTAATTGATAAATGTTGTGTATATTCTGACTACTCCACCAACCTGCCATTCCCCCAACTCTCTCCCTCTCCTCAGGCCTCCCCATTCCCTGTGATTAGGCCAACTACTAACCCTAAAAGGGCTTCTAAGCATTCAAGTGAAAGGAAAAGTCAATCAGGCAACCTTCATTGTCATATTTTAAGAAATTGCCACAATCACCCCAATTTAGACAGCTACCACCCTGATCAATCAGCAGTTATCAACATCAAGGCAAAACCCTCCATTATCATAAAGATTACAACTTGCCAAAGGTTCAAATAATGGTTACCATTTGTTAACAATAAAGTATTTTTAATTAATGAATATGCATTTTTATACATACTATTTCACAGTTAATATGATGTAAACATAACTTTTTTATATGCACTGGGAAACCCCAAAAATTTGTGTTCTGCTTTATAAAAATACTTATTTTACTACAATAGTCTGGAATTGAACCCTCTATATCTTCAGGGTATGCCTGTATCATTGTGTGTGCTCTTGTCTAGGAAGAGACTACTAGCAGGATCAAAAAAGTATAGGTATGAAAAAAGTAGGTACATGCCACAGGGGTCAAGCAAAGTTTTTAAGAAGAAAGTCACATGTTTTAATTACTATCATCACTAGAAGAAAGGCCATGTGTCCTATTGGATAGAAAACTGACTTTGGAGTCTAGGAGACCTATGATATCATAAAGGTTTGGTGATGGTTGTTCTGTTTCAATTGATTTAGCACTTTTTTCAATATCTCCCTGAAACACAATTTCACTAAGACACATTAGTGTCCAAAGACCAAGGACAATTCAAATGATAGCAAGCCAACTCTTTAGATAGGATTTAAATTTGAAGATACAAGCTGTAAAGTCTCAAGAGTAAAAACAGAATCTTTTCTCCTTTCCCTTCTCCCCAATCATTTCACCAACATGTATTGGAAAATTCTTCCTTCTACATACATAGAGATGTTCTCTTTATGAGGTTGTTCTCACTTCCAGTTTGGCCAAGCTTCATGGAAAAGAGATGGGTGGATTTCTTTGCTGCTATGCATTGAAAGTCTAATACTATTTAGCAATCTGATAGAATCACCACCTAATTCTGTGTCATTGAAAACTGTGTGACAGGGCTTGCTAACCAATTAAAAAACAAAGACTCCAATTAAGAGAAATTAGAAAATCTGTTAAAAATTTAACAATCATTTGCCAGGGATTCTGTCCTTTCAGCTGAATGTAGTGAGGCATTAACCTATACTTCCTTTAAATGTATATTACATATATATATATACACATATACACATACACATACACATATGCATACACTTAACTGCTATGTCAATTTCTAATTGAATGGCACAGAAAAAGATTTCAATCCCAGACAAAAGTTGCTACAAGTTCTGTCAAAAAGGAGGTATTGTCAAAAAGGAGGTTTGGGTTTTTTTTTTTCTTTAAGAATTTACTATCTCGGGGCAGCTACATAGTGCAGTGGATAAAGCACCGGCCCTGGATTCAGGAGTACCTGAGTTCAAATCCGGCCTGACACTTAACACTTACTAGCTGTGTGACCCTGGGCAAGTCACTTAACCCCAATTGCCTCACCAAAATAATTAATTAATTAATTAAAAAAAAGAATTTAAAAAAAAGAATTAACTATCTCCTGGAAAATGTGTAATGTGACCATGTTTAGCTTTTCTTCCAATATAATGACCCATTTGTCTTTAAGAAAAAAGCTCTGTCCCCTCTTCAAAGTACTTGTAAATTGAAGGCAAGTTCTTAATATAAAGAATATGCATATCCATGAAAGCAGTATTTTATACAAGAAACCAGTTCAATACCAAGTTATAAGTGTCTGAATTATTGATTCCAAAAATCAGGTATTGATCTGATACAGCTTTCCTAAGGCCTTAGGGGTAGAGAAATCTTGATCATGGTCCCCAGATGACTAGATGGAATCAATGTCTTTATTTTTATCCACTTCTAATGTTAGAAAATTAGCTGCTTATTTAAATAGTCTGCATTGAAGGCTCCCACAATGTCATTTTCACATCTTTATCTTTTATTCTACATCAATGTTGATTTTTACCTTTGCTCAGACTCTGCAAAGATGGTCTATTACCTGAGGACCTATTGCTGCCAAAGGGCAATGGGTGATAGATTAATTAGATAAACTAATTTCTACAGTTAATTAGTGAAAGAAGCAAATCTGAATTTAACCACTTCAAAATCCTTGCCTTACCTGGTCATCACCAAGTATTCCCCTTCTTTATTCAAAAAGTCTGAAATCTTTCTTCATGGTTTATGAAGCCCTAACTTTGTGCTTAATCCTCATCATGACCTCTATTCCTTCCACCCCTGAATTCTTTCCCAGGCCATCACCCTAGTACTGACTATAACTCTCCAGACTTCCCTATCTTGACTGATTGATGAATCAACTCACCTGTACACTACCTTCCACAATTGATTCCCTTGACCCCTTGTCCTGAAGTTGATCACACCCTGCCAACCCTGGATTACCATCACCATACTCCTGAACTGACCTGGAAGAAATCACAGAAAAATTTTGACTGGGGCCACTCCAAATTCACTTTGTCTAATCTTGAATGGACTCTCACTGCAGCAAGGCATTTCTCTGTATTTCCCCTAACTGAATCACTACATAAATTTTTAGCAACTGTCTGAAATCTCACTCCTCAAACTTCCATGGTACATTCCCCCCTTAAGCCTCCGAACTGAGAACCTCATAATTCACCAGCTCTTCCTCAAGAGCTCCCCCTTCTCCATTCCTCCTCATCTCAAATCATCTTCCTTCACCCTGTTTTCATATAAATATGTGGCCCCTCTCCTTGCCAAGGCAAGCATCTCTAGATGTGTCCTTGATCTCATCATCCCTTCCTGACTTCTCCAGAACATTGCTCCACTACTACCCCCAATTCCTCTTTTATCTTCATTTTTCCCTATCTTCTATATCTTTCCCTATTGCCTACAACCATGCCCATATCTCTTCATTTTATCTGACCATGCTCTGTATCTCTTTTCCCTTCATGACTATACCTTATGAGAAAGCTTTATGCAACTGCTACCTTCACTTCCTGTGCTCTCATTGTCTTCTAAACCCTCCACAATCTGTCTTTTCTCTTCATCATTCAATTGATTCATTGGTAACTACAAAGTTACCAATGATCTCTCTCTCTCTTTTTTTTTTTTAGTGAGGCAATTGGGGTTAAGTGACTTGCCCAAGGTCACACAGCTAGTAAGTGTTAAGTGTCTGAAGCCAGATTTGAACTTAGGTACTCCTGATTCCAGGGCCAGTGCTCTATCCACTGCACCACCTAGCTGCCCCCCAATGATCTCTTAATTGCAAATATAGTTGGGGGTTCTATTATTTTTAATTTATCGAATAAAGATGATTTCACATGAAACTGCAAATCTATTGTGTATAACTTGCTATTCTTTTTAGATTATAATAAAGTTGTAATGGAAATTTCTTTTCTTTTTCTTTTCATCCCCACTCACCCTAGAAATGGGTACCATTAGGCATAAATTGGTGTGTGTGTGTATATATGTAGGTTTGTATATAAAATTATTCTATACATACTTCTCTTTATCAGTTCTTTCTCTGGATATGTTGTTGTTGGGGTTTTTTTTTGGGGGGGGTTGCAGGCAATGGGGGTTAAGTGACTTGCCCAGGGTCACACAGCTAGTAAGTGTCAAGTGTCTGAGGCCAGATTAGAACTCAGATACTCCTGAATCCAGGGCCGGTGCTTTAACCACTGCACCATCTAGCTGCCCCCTGTTGTTGTTGTTTTTTTAAATAATTCCTAGTCCTCATTGACCTGTGTGTAACATTCAACACTGGGTAACCCTCTCTTCATGGATACTCTCTACTCTCTAGATTTTCATGGCACTGTTCTCTCCTGGTTCTCTTCCTATATATCTAACCACTCCTCAGTCTTATCCACATCAACCTGTCCAAAAGAGAACTCATTATCTTTCCCCCAAAAGTATGCCTTCTTACATACTTCCCTATCACTGCTGAGGTCAATACCATCCTCCTTGTCATGCAGGCCCAAACTAGTCACATCATTCTGGATTCCATACTTCCATGCTCCCCATGTAGCTAATCTGTTGTCAAATATTATTTCTACCTTTACAACTCAAATCTTCCCTTCTCTCCACTCATGCAACCACAACTAGAGTTCAGACTCATCACCTTTTATTAGAACTATTATAACATTCTTCTAATTGGTCTCCTTGCCTCTCCATTCAGTTCCATCTTCCACTCAGCTGACAAGGCGCTTTTTGTGAAGAATAAGTTTGATCGTGACACTCCCCTGCTCAATGAACTTCAATGTCCATCTATCACCTGTTAGATTAATATAAAGTCGTCTAACATGTAAAGCTTTTTTTGTTTGTTTTGGGTTTTTATTTTTTGGTGAGGCAATTGGGGTTAAGTGACTTGCCCAGGGTCACACAGCTAAGAAGTGTCAAGTGTCTGAGGCTGGATTTGAACTCAGGTCCTCCTGAATCCAGGGGTGGTGCTTTATCCACTGTACCACCTAGCTGCCCCCATGTAAAGCTTTTCATAAGCTGGTCCCTTCCTGTTTCCCAGTCTCCTTATACCCTCTTTCCCTCCACACATTGTACAATAAAGCTACAGTGGTCTACTCACAGTTCCTTGGACCTTACAATCCATTTTCTCTGTCAGTGCCTTGGCACCGCTCGTCCTCCATGCCTGGAATATTCTACCCCTGACTTCTCACTTTCCTGGCTTCCTTCAAAACTCAGCTCAAAGCTATCTGCAGGAGGTCTTTCACTGTTTTCTTACCCCCAATGCCTTTCCCTTTTACATTGAGGGCCTGGTATATAGTAGGTATTAATAAATATTTATTGATTCACTGATCTATTCTGTATTTATCTTATTGTTCCTGTCTATTGTATGTTGTCTCCCCCATTAGAATGCTTATTCGTTAAAGAGAAAGAGTTGGTGTTTTTACCTTTGTTTGTATTCCTAAATTAGCTGCTAGGTGGTAAAGTTAATAGAGCACTGGGCCTGGAGTCACAAAGACCTGAATTCAAATTCAGCCTCAGACTCAGTAGCTGTGTGGCCCTGGGCAAATCACTTAAACTGTTTGCCTTAGTTTCCTCATCTGTAAAATGAGCTAGAGAAGGAAATGGCAAATTACTTTAGTATTTCTGCCAAGAAAACTCCAAATGGGGTTGCAAAGAGTCAGACACAACTGAACAACAACAAAAATATATAGTGATGTTTGAACAGCAAGCAATGTATCTAGAGCCCTGTTTCTAGATTTAGAAAGATCTGAGTACAAATCTAACCTCAGATACTTACTGTGTAACCCTTGGAAAGTAACTTAACCTCTATTTACCTCAGTTTCCTCACCTGTGAAATGAGGATAATAATAGCAACTATCTCACAGGGCTGCTGTGAGGATTAAATGAGATAACATTTATAAAGTGCTTAGTACAGCACCCAGCACATAGTAGGTGCTATAAAGATGTTTGTTCCCTTGCCTCTTCTTTTCATTTGTCCAAGTGCTTTACAGTCATTACATTATTTTGGAGAGGATAAATCAAAAATCTTTTTTGCCTGCCCTGGATTTTTTTAAACCCTAGTTTTGGTGGAGTCTGTCCTATGTTATATCATGTTATCTAGCATTGGATCATATTTGTCAGTGTCCCGTTAACATCCATCATATCATTCTGTCTAGTATTGTATTGAAATTAAATCTGACACTTTAGGGGTCCTGTGCAAGATGAAAAAATGGGTCCCCAGCAGTCTCCCTCTTAAATATAATTGAAAAAGAGGCAGGCATCAGGACATGCTGTGCCACATGCTGCCAAAGAGTGATCCTGAATCATTCAAATGATGAGAATACAGTGAACATCTCATACAAAAAGATGACAATTTTCTCTACCCACGTTGTCAAAATGAAAATTTCTAGCTGTCTTGGTGAGAAACTTGGCATCAGGATAGAGATATATATGCCCTAAGTAGATATAGACACACATACATACCTTATATGAGTTTATCCAGTTTTCCCCTGCTAATGGTTTATGCTTAAAATCAAGCACACTTGCTCAATGCCATTCCTTTAAGAAATCTATCAGGTTTTGTATTAACACTACTCACTGAATGGGGGCAGGATTAAGAGAGAGAAACTGCACTGGACACACAGTAGTCATTCAACTTCTAGCTATGGTATGGACAATTCAGAACCAGCATTTAGAAAGCAACATCACATACATGATTTGGCATTATGTTTGTCCATTGGTGATATCTAAGCTATAGCATAACATGGAAAGAGCACAAGTCAGCAGAAAACTGAGTTAGAATTCTGGCTCAGACATACCAGCTAGGAAACATCTAGGTGGCAAGATGGATAAGCACTGGTTTTAGAGTCAGAAGACCTAAGTTCAAAACAATCTTTAGATACTTACTAGTTGTGTGACCCCAAGGAAGTCACTTAACCTTTTTTGCTTCAGTTTCCTCAACTCTAAAGTGGAGATAATAATAGCACCTACTTCCCAGAGTTGTTATGAGGATCGAATGAGATGACATTTATAAAAGTGTTTAGCATAATAACTGACACATAGTAGGTGCTTAATAAATGTTTGCTTGCTTCCTTTCTGTGTAACCATGGACAAGTTATTTAACCTCTCTAAACTTCAGTTTGCTCATCTATAAAATGAGGATTATAATATATACACTTCTAATATCACAGGGATTTTGTGAGGAAAGCACTTTGTAAACCTTAAAATCCTACAGAAATGCAAACTGTTACTACTGCTGATGCTGCTTCTATCACAATTTCAATGGATCTCATCGATGTGGTTGTGCCCCCTCTACCAGTGCAGGTTGTAAACCTACCCTCACTTTCTTATCTAGAGAGATTCTTGTCCATGTCTTCTCACAAACTCTCCATAGCTTCTATTCACCACACTTGAGTCCTTCCTATAGGTTGTACAACATTTTTTGGGTACCAGAATGACTCTCAGATTATATATCTGTCAACCTATTTCCACTCATACATTCCCTGGATGATCTATTTGAGTTCCCTCCCTGCATATAAACCGTCACTGATAATCTGGTAAACCATACTCATCAACCAATTTACAAGCATTTATTAATTATCTGCTATATGTGCTATATGTTTCAGATGCTGAGTATACAGAGATTTTTAGAAATGAAACAATGCCTACCCTCAAGGAGATTACTTTCTATTAGAAGAGATAATATGTACATGTATAAGTGCATAGAAAATAAATACAAAATAAATTCAAGTAGTTTGACACAAGTTAGTTATGCCCCAGTGTTTCTCTCCATTACTTATTGATCAACCTGTGACTTTGATTTTCTTGGAGTTTATGGTGTTTCATGATTTTTCAGTCATGTAACTACCACTTTTTTAATATATTTAGGCTGATACAAACACACACTCACTTGCACAATCATATGATCATGCATTGTCAGTCTCTAAATTGATACATACCAACTACACACTTAGTCATATACTGGAACCAAATGGTTCTGAAAAAGAAAAATTGAGTTTCATTCATCTCAGAAAAAAAAATTGCTGACTTTGTGTATAGTCATTCAGAGATGCAGCATGGTATGATGGAATTTACAATGGGCCCAGAATCAAGAGGCCTGGGTTTGAATCCAGTACCCAATACTGGTCAACTATCTACCCAGTGTAAAGTCATTTTATCTCTGTGAGCTTCTGTTTCCCTATCTTTAAAATGGATACACTCATACTTGAGTCATAAGATTGTGGTGCATAAGCATTCTGTAATCCTCAATGTGCTACAGAAATACAAATACAGAAACAAACCTTCTCACCATCACACATGACAGCATCATCGAGGAAGCCCTCATATTCCCAGCAATGGTCACCTTCCCCTCGAAGGTTCCCTTTAACTATTCTTTACATATATTTTAGGTACCTATTAACTTATATATCATTGCTTCCTTGAAGGCAGGTACTATTTTATCTTTCTCCATATCCCTAATGCCTTAGCTGAGTATGACACTTAATATACACTTAATAAATGTTTGTTTCAATTATTGATTGAATTATTTCAAATGTGGAGTTAATATTATAGATAAATGATGTCAGAATATTTCAATACCTCAAAGTTTAATGATTACATTTGTTTGGATGATCTTTCCACTGACAAAGCACATAACCCTAACTTCCATACCTTAGTTGACAGTCTCATGAGTCACTATAGTTTAAATAATTCATCATCTTGTAACCAATCTTCTGATGAGCTTCTATTACCCAAACTATAACTTAGTAAAGATCAAGAATCCACAGTCCATTGCAATGTCTGTACCTCTTGCCCTTCCAATGAATACTCCTTTAGAATCGCTTTTGAAAATTCAATTCAATTCAACAATAATTTATTTAGCATCTCCTATATATACTAGGTCCTGTGCTAAGGGCATACAAATTCAAAAATGAAAATAATTTCTGCCATCAAAAAGCATGCATCCTATTCAACTCAGTGGAAGCATCAGTCTTCAGAGTAAAACCTTAGCCACATCAAATCATAGTAAAACTAACGATGATTTGACTAAATATCACTTCATACTTTGTAAGACATTTTATACACATATCATTCAATTCTCATAAGAACCCCATGAAGTGAGCAGTACAGACATTGTTTTCCCCTTTTTAAAGCTTTTAAAGCTGGAAGGGACTTTAGAAATCATGTACTGAAGTCCTCCGCTTTACAGATGAAGGAAATTGAGGCTCAGGGAAATGAGGAAACTGAGGATCAGAGAGATGAAGTCACTTGTGCAAGATGGGCTAAGTCACAGAGTAGAGATGGAATACTTTCTGACTAATCTATGGCAAGATCTAAAACTGGTAAACTCTGGTAAAAATGAAACACTGGCCTCAAACAGTGGACCTGTGTCCTCAGCCAACATTTAAAAGTATTTGGTTGGAAGGTTTGCTACAGATTTCTGGATTTTTGTGTTGTGGGTTTTTTTTTCCCCCAAAGAAAGAATTTTTGCTAACCATTCACAAATACTTTATTTCATATATTATAAATCCATGCCATCCAAGGTAGGTAAAGACATGCAGATTTTTCTATACCCTTTGGTGATATTTCAAATAGTTCAATTCCTCTTCCTTCTATCATCCCATTCCTTTATCTACACCATATTCTGCCAATGGGATTTCCTTCAGTCCCTACCCCTTGGTGAGCATTCCTCCCCAGCAGACAACATCTGTTTTCATCACCGCTTTACTGCTTTGCCGTGACATCCCTGTATGTGTCAAAGCCCAGCATCTCTCCTAGAAAGGAAGAGAACAAGGAGATCCGATAGAGCCCTGATTGCCTCCTTAGGAAGCGAGGTAGGGGGTTGGGGGCCAACTACATAAGGTAAAAGGAGATGGCTCCTGGCGGTGAGGGGTGGGGGGGACTCTATTCCAGTGCCAGGATGAGCCCTTTCCTTCAGGCGTCTCAGCAAATCCAGGTGAATGGGAGCTTTTAAGTCAGAAAAGTACAATTGCAACCTAAACTGGTTGGAGCACTCCCTTTTTTCAAGCTATCAGTTTTGAGGTCACAGTTACCAAAAGTGGAAACTCAAAAATGACTTCAAAAAGGCAAACGCTAACTAGATTTCACACTGGATTTCATTTTACTTGGCATTACAGAAAGAATGCAGGTATTAAATAGTCTGTTTCCTGTATACAATAAGGTTAATTAGTAGTGAGGGATGGAAAATCAGTGTAGACATAACTCTTTTCGACAGGTATCAAAAATAATCCCCTGATCCCTACAGACCCCAGCTGCATTGAAAGAGGAGCGATATAAAAGATTCTTTAAGAGCAAAATTTCCAAACATTCTCCAGGTGTCCCCAACTCAGTTAAATAGGCCGAGAGTCCTTGTGCACTGCTGCCTACTCTGTTGGCCCGCAAGTTTCTTTACCCCACCTTAAAGGAGCCAGCACACCGATGAAGAAATCAGAGGTATCCGTAAAGGAATCGGCACAATGGGGCCAGAATTGCAAACGGAGACAGACAGGAGAACAAAAAGAGAGTCCTCTAGTCAGATTGGGGGCTGAATGGGACTTCCCTAAGCTCCTTATCAATAAGGTTAATAAGGGTCTATGCAATTTGCTGATCACTGTGATGCAACAACTGGGATCCAGCTCCAAAGAGCTGCCTCGGCACTAGCTTTTAGTCCTTTTCATGACCAATCACATTAAAGTCCCTTTCCCTGCACCCTGGAGAATCAACTCTGGTTCATGAGATTGGCCTTTGTGAAATCTCTGCTCTGCTATTACACTCCTACCTGCCCTAGTTAAGCAGATTAATGGTTATTTCCTAGAATTTGATCCATGGGCGCCTTTGTAATTGAAGCTGTAGTGCTCAGATATTTCTAAAAAATGTATTTCTGAAAAATACATTCCTTTTTTCTCTGGTTTAATTTTGTTATCCTCAATCATATGCATGATAGGGAAAAAAAATCCCAAACTTCTATCTCTTCTATAAAATACATGTCATATCAAAAAGGTGACAAGAGGGGGGAAAAGTAATTAGTGAGTTCACAGAGTTCAGTAGAAAAGTTAAAATGGAGTAACACATTACTTTTTATGTTAAGATTTCACAAGACAAATCTTGCCTGTGTTTTAATTGCATGTGACCCTGGCAGTCCCACTCTGAAATGAAGTGCCGTAAAATTAAAGATGACAGACGCTCAAAACAAGTCTTGTGATCTTGATTAAACTACAAAGACCACACTTTCTCTCTGCTGCAACTCAGATATGATGGGCTGTTTTATTTGGGGAATTGCTTCATTAATGCTTTCTTTGACTAGACATGTTTATTATTAAAAAAATACAGAATATAGTGATATCTTGCATAGCTAAATAAGTGTAAAAAGGCAAGTTAAAAATTAGGAGTCTTTAAATAACCCTAAGACCTAATGATATTCTAAATGCCCACAATCTTTAATATATTATGTAGGCATCTTTGATTCATATATTACCTATTCTAAGGGTCCAAGGTTTTACTAACAATTATAGCCCTATGAAACAAACCAATTATTCTGTCAGTAGCACCTAACAGCCATTTAAAGTTTCCCAGACTACCAAAAATGGAAGGTGATGTGGGG
This sequence comes from Dromiciops gliroides, assembly GCF_019393635.1. Lineage (NCBI taxonomy): Eukaryota > Metazoa > Chordata > Mammalia > Microbiotheria > Microbiotheriidae > Dromiciops > Dromiciops gliroides. The sequence continues at coordinate 367,045,464 of NC_057863.1, read as the reverse complement.
TGGAGAGAGAAAGAAAGAAAGAAAGAAAGCTATGCTTTACCCTGGAAAAGCCCCTTTAGGAAAAAATACTGTTTGGAAGTTTTACTTTTCTGAAGTTCAGCCTGAGTCACCAAAGGGGTGTGATGAACTGAAACCCAATTTGTCAGTACTATTAGCCTAATGTTATGGGGCACGGATAATCTAAAATCCTGCACTTGCTTTGCCAGATCAATGAAAATATTGCAAAATGCACTTTCCAATTTTATTTAAATCACAAAAGACCCCCACCCTTAAAGAGCAACTGGGCTAGGAATCAGAAATTTTGAAATAATCCTAAAAACCTAACTATGCTACTATGTGACTTTAAATAAATTATTTAATCTGTCTAGGTCTCTGAATGCACAACTGTAAAAAAGAAAGAGTTGGACTGCATGAACTCTAATAGAAGTCTTTACAGTCCCTTAAATTCTATAATTCTGATTTTTTCCCAGACCAACCTGATGTGCACAAAGCCAATGTTCTCTCTGATTCAAATAATTTGAAGATTCTGTCCTTAGGAGAGAATTCTCTTAAATAAGATGGGGTTCTGAAGTACATGAATATTTCAGAGGTCAACCAATTAACAAAAATTTATTAAACACCTACTATGTACTAGGAACTGGCCACACATAGGAAAAAATTCCTGCCCTCAAGGAACTTTCATTCTATCAGAGGTAAGCTATATACACACAGTAAATAGAAAACAAGTATGGGGGGGAGCTAGGTGGCACAGTGGATAGAGCACCGGCCCTGGAGTCAGGAGTACCTGAGTTCAAATCCGGCCTCAGACACTTAACACTTACTAGCTGTGTGACCCTGGGCAAGTCACTTAACCCCAATTGCCCTGCAAAAAAAAAAAATGTATGAAATAATACAAGTAAATTTCAGGAGAGAGGATACTTGGAGGGATCAGGAAGGCCCTCATGTTGGAGCTGGCTTTCTGAGCTCAGTTTTTAAGGAAACTGGGAGTCTTAAGATGTGGAATGAGGAAAGACTAAACAATTCAGTGATGTAGTCATCCATATTGGAGTCTAAATCTTGCTTGCCATTAATTATTTTTCATTAAGACAAATCGCTTTCCCTTTCAATTTGTTTCCTTATTTCTATTACATTATATACCCAATATAAATTTGGGGGGGGGTAGAGGAACTCAGGTATGTGGAAGTCCTTTGAAGTGTGTTCAAAGTAACTCAAAATGAGATGTCATTTGCATGAATATTCTTGTGCTACCAAAATTCTGAAGTAAGCATGAAACCCTTTTATAATAGAGTATAATAATCACTGGTATTCTCTATAGATATTAGACATACTCTTCTGCAGACAACCAAAACATATGGACTTAAATGAAAAATTATTGACTTTTTGGGGGCAGCTAAGTGGCACAGTGGATAAAGCACCAGCCCTGAATTCAGGAGGACCTGAGTTCAAATCTGGCCTCAGACACTTAACACTTACTAGCTATGTGACCCTAGGCAAGTCACTTAGCCCTCATTGCCCCACAGAAAGAAAGGAAGGATGGAAGGAAGGTTATTGACTTTTGGATGTTTTATCTCCTCAATTACCCAAATCTTAATGTCTGTTGGGAAAGTATCCCTGGTTATTACTTAAGATTCTAGGAGCCATAATTAGTCATGAGAATGAATCTGAGAGTCAGAAGAGGCTTCAGTGACCATCCAGTCCAGACCTTATGTTTAAACCTTATGTATGAAAAGGTCAAGAGACATAGTTTCTAGGTAATTCATCATCTTATTAATAATACTAGCGATAATTAATAAAAGGGGTCAGTGGAACTCTGAAATGCCAAAGACCCCCCTCATGGAACCCACTCAACTCTTATGTGCCCTTGGAAGGGTAGGTATTCCTGAGGGTGGTAATCAACTCTGATTGGTTAACAATCAATGAGAAAAATGAATATTATAATGAGAGTTAGGCTTATTCTAATGAAAGGCCAGTGAAAGGAGCCAGTGACTGATCACTCAGCCTTGTCAAAGAGACTTAAGGATACCCAGATTCACTTTTACCTAGACTTGTCTTAATAAAACATAATGGGCCAGAATCCACCAATTCCCTGTTGGGTGGGGTCTGAACAACCTTTCATCTCTTTATCAGCCCTGCCCTTCAAAGGCTCACTAAATAGCCTAACAGACATTGATTTCTGAATAAGGAAGTAGAAAAAGGGGAAAATCTTAGTCCTGATTCAATAATTGGTTATTAATATAAGAAATAATCATCTCTCAGACTTACCTGACCACAATCCCCTCTCCAACATCTCTGACCAGTGGACAGAACCTCAACAGCAGCATCAGAAGACAGTTTATCCAAAAGTCCCTAAACTATACATGTTCCTTTACTCAGAGATTCTATTAGGCTTATGCTGAAAAGAGATCTAGGATCAAGGGAAAGGACCCATATTTACAATAATATTTACAGCAGTGCCTTTTGTTATACTAAGGAACTTGAAACAAAATAGCTGTCCTGTTGATTGGGGAATGGCTGAACAAACTGTGGTATATTAATGTAATGGAACATCATGACACAATAACAAAGAGAGTCAGAAATACAAGGAACAACTTGTAGGAACAGGTGTAGAGTGAAATGAGCAGGATCTGGAAAATACTTCACCCAATGTCACAACAATGAGAAGAAAGGGAGGGAGAGCTCTGAAAGACCTCAGAGGTTTAGGCTTCAAAAGGTTCATAACTTCCACAAAGAGATAAAGAACTCAAGCTGCAGAAGGAGCTATGCATTTTTTCAGACCCAGCTGATAGGCTAATGTTTTATTTGCATTGTTGGTTTGTTACAAGGGATATCTTCTATTTGGGGGAGAAGGGATAATGATGGTTCCTTCATTCATTCAATAAACATTTATTAAGCACCTATGTGCTAGGCACTGTGCAGAGTGCTGGGGGTACAAAAAGAGGTAAAGACAGTGCCTGCCCTGAAGGAGCTTACAATCAAAATGAGGAAGACAACATGCAAATAAATATATACAAAGTAAGCTATATATAGGATAAATAGGAAATCATTAAAAGAGCATAAGGGCGGGGGCAGAGCCAAGATGGCAGAGGAAAGACATTAATAGCAATAAAATAACCCTTGGGGCAGAAAAACACACAAAAATACTGTCTGAGGGTTTCTCCAGCTATAGATAGATTTCAGGGGGCTGTTCCGGGCCATGAATAAAGCCTAATACTGCGGTTGGGCCGACACACCAGACACCCACCTGAGGAATTTGCCCCATGCCTCTGAATTGGCTGCAGCACAGGCTTCTTCTGGAACGGAGCACGTGGTCAGGCTGAACGGCTGGCCTGGGGGGGTAAGTGCAGGGGTACCAGTGGACTGGGGGGAAGGATTTGACTGTCCCACCCCAGCCTGCAACCAGGAAGAAATCCTGAGAGTCAGGAGACCCAGGTGGGGGAGGGGAGCAGGGGAGCAGTCTCATCGGAAGCTGAGAACCACACCACAGAAAGCTTTGCTGGTTGGTTTCTTAGTAAATAGGCCTGAGGTTATCTCCGGACCTAAGAACAGGCTTGGTAAGATTAAAACCTGCCCCTCCTCAACCCCAAACACCTGGGACCCTCTGAAGCTGAGAACAGAAGTGGAGCTGAGAAGCAGCCCCCCCCCCCCCAGTGGAGAGTTTAAAATCAAATGAAAGTGAGGCCAGGCAGGCTGAGAAGAAGCCCAACCATCCCCCGGGCCACGCTGTAGCTTGAACAGTGTGTCCTGGAAGCAGCGCCACACTTTAAGAAGGAGTTAAAAGCCAAGAAATAGTAAGTCAGGATTAGTAGGCAGAGAAAGCAGAAGACCATTGAAAACTTCTTTGGGGGTAAGGTAGACCACAATACAACCTCAGAAGAAGAAGATAATAACAGGGTGAAAGCTCCAACATCCAAAGCTTCCAAGAAAAATATGAACTGGTCTCAGGACATGGAAGCTCTCAAAAGGGACTTTGAAGAGAAATAGAAAGAAGATGTAGAGAAAAGGAGGAAAGAATGGAAAGGGAAATGAGAGCGATGCAGGAGAGTCATAAAAAAAAACCAACAATTTGAAAAGTCAAATGGAAAAGGAGATTAAAAAACTGCCTGATGAAAATAACTGCCTAAGAATTAGGATTGAACTAATGTGAAATATCTCCTTGGAAAAACAGCTGACCTAGAAAATAAATCTAGGAGAGATAATTTGAAAATCATTGGACTACCTGAAAACCATGACCAAAACAAAAGTTTAGACACCATCCTCCAAGATATTGTGAAGCTAAATTGCCCTGATATTCTAGAAGCAGAAGCTAAAATAGAAATTGAAAGAATCCACCAATCACTTCCTGAAAGAGATCCCAAAAGGAAAACCTCCAGGAATATTATAGCCAAATTCCAGAACTCCCTGGTGAAGGAGAAAATACTGCAAGCAGCTAGAAAAAAGGAATTCAAATACTGTGGAGCTCCAATAAGGATAAAGCAAGATCTAGCAGCCTCTACATTAAAGGATCAAAGGGCATGGAATATGATATTTCAGAGGGCAAAGGAACTGGGACTTCAGCCAAAAATCACATACCCAGCAAAACTGAGTATAATCTTTCAGAGGCAAAAATGGGATTTCAATGAGAGAGGTCTTTCAAGTATTTGTGATGAAAAGACCTGAACTGAACAGAAAATTTGACTTTCAAATACAAGACCCTAGAGAAGCATAAAAAGGTAAATAGGAAAAAGACTTCATGATGGATATTAAAAGATCAAACAGTTAACATCCCTATATAGGAAGATAATACTTTGAAATCATAAGAACTATCTCAGTAAGCAATTCACAGAAGACAGGGATGAACTGAATATGAAGGGATTATATCTGTAAAGCATTTATGTTTTGTTCTTTGTAGGGCAGACAAGGTGGGTTAGCTTATGTCTGGGACTGGATTTGGGCTTGGGACCTCCTGGGTCCAGGGCTGGTGCTTTGTCCACTGTGCCACCCAACTGATCTATGATGACATCATGAAAATAGGGTTGAGGTGTAGGAGGAATAAACTGGGGGAGGGAGAAGGGGAGAGATGATCTGAGGAGAGGTAGTTCACATGAAAGAAACAAGAAGAAAGTTTATGGAGGAGAGTAGAAGAGGGGGAAGGAGTTGGGGAGTGAGTGAACCTTAATATCATCAGAATTGGCTCAAAGAAGGACTAACATACATACTCAAGTAGGTATAGTAATATATTTTTGCCCTGAGGGGAGGGGGGAGGGAGAAAAGGGGAGGGGGAAAGAGGGGAAGGAGGAAAGGGCAGATTGAGAGAGAGCGCAGTAAAAAGCAAAATACTTTCAAGGAAGATGAAGATGTTCTGCATTACTGCACCAGTATTACATATTGAATTGCTTGATCTCATAGGGAGGGTTGAGGAGGGAGGGAGGAAGAACAATTTAGAACACAGAATTAGCTCAGGGACCCTGATCTCATGGGAGTGGGCTCATGGAGGGGATAGCTTTCATACCCAATTGGAAGGAGCTATCTATTTAACCCTGCAGGAAAATAGGAGGGGAAGAAGATAAGGAAGGAAGGGTGAAAAAAGGGAGTGCAGAGTGAGGGAGAGGATAGTCAGAAGTAAAACACTTCTGAGGAGGAATAGGTAAAAAGAAGAGAGAGTAAATGTCATGGGAAGGGAGTGGGATGGAGGGAAATAGTTATGATGATTGATTATAATGGCAAAACGTATGGTACCTACTTTGCTGGGCTTTTATGAAGAAAATTCTCTGTCAAGTTTAAGGTACTATATACAGGTTATGATGAACAGGATACTATCAGAAAAACCTGGAAAGACCTACATGAACTGAAGCAGAGTGAAATATACTGTATACAAAATAACAGCAATAGTGGGGGATGATCTGCTGGGAAGCATGTGGTTATTTTCAGCAAGGCAATGATCCAATATAACCCTGAAGGATTTAGGAAGATTGGAGCCCATCTGCAGAGAAAGAACTGATAGTATCTGAAAACAAATGGAAACACTTTAAAATTTTTTTTTCTTTTCCTCTTTGACAATTTCTTTAATCTGAAGTTTTGGGATTTTTTTACGTTTTTCTCTCACAACTAGCTAATATGGGAATTTTTCCATGCCTACTAATGTATAACTTATTTTGAATTGCTTGAGTTCTTGTGGGTGAGGGGTGCGAATGGAGAGGGGGAGAAGAGAAGTTGGAACACAAAGTTTTTTTAAAAATTGATGTTAAAATTTTGTTTTTACATATATTTGGAAAATAAAATTCTATTTTAAAAAAGAGCATAAGCACTGGAATTAAGAAAGTTTAGGAAAGGCTTCTTGTAGAAGGTAGGATTTTACTTGGAACTTAAAGGAAGCCAGGGAGGTCAGTAATCCAGGACAGAGGAGGAAAAACATTCCAAGAAGGGGGAGACAGATGGAGAGAATAACCAAACTCAAGAGAAATGGAGAGTCTTGTTTGAGGAAGAACAAGAAGCCATTGTTACTAGATTGAAGAGTATGTGTTGGTGAGTAAGGTGCAATAAGACTGGAAAGGTAAGAGAAGGCTAGGTTATGAAGGGATTTGAATGCTAAACAGAGCATTTTGTATTTGTTCCTGGAGACAATAGGAAGCCACTGAAGTTTATGAAGAGGGTGGGGAAGGAGAGAGGAAATCTTGTGATCATATTTGCATTTTAGGATGGTGGTCATAGATGAGTGGATAATATATAAGAAAGGAACAAAAAACTAAAGTTAAACAGACTAAAGTTAAACAGAACAAAGAACTCCAAAAATCTCTATTTAAAGAGGGCTCCCAGGCTAGACATCTCTTTATTGCCCACCATTTACAGTCTTTTGGATTGAACTCCATAATGCCCTGACTCTGGTAGATGTTTATTGACTAATTTCACACATAAAAAAAAATTTTTAAAGACAAATATCACTAAGACAGTGTTTTGAAATGGGGGTGGACCTACTAGATTGAAAGTTGGGTCACCTAGCTTCTAGACCCAGCTCTACCATTAATTATTATTGTGATTAGTTCAGCTCTCTCTTTTTTTTTAGTGAGGCAATTGGGGTTAAGTGACTTGCCCAGGGTCACACAGCTAGTAAGTGTTAAGTGTCTGAGGCCGGATTTGAACTCAGGTACTCCTGACTCCAGGGCTGGTGCTCTATCCACTGCGCCATCTAGCTGCCCCCAGTTCAGCTCTCTTAATTTTATCATCTATAGAATAAGAGGGTTAGATTAGATTAGTCTAACATAATTCAATTCAACTAACATTTATTAGTTAAGAGGCAGCTTGGCTCAGTGGATAGAGAGTTCACTTCAGTGGCACAAAGATCTTTGTTCAAATCTCACCTCTCTCTGGACAAGGTTTATTGACTGACCAACTATCTCTACCTCTCAGTTCTCTAGGCAAGTTTCTAAGACTACAAAATGTTGAGCAGGCAATTGCAATTCAGTCTCAAATCTCAGTTGCTAGAGGGAGTTTCCTTACTTGAAACTCCTTGATCCAATGGATCACAGGTTTGCTTTTTTAGAAATGTGTAAGGCTTACAGATCCCTTCTACATTTAAAATCCTGTACTTTTATTAATAAGTGTTTATTTAGCAACTAACACTACCTGGAGTTTGAGTTGGGCCATTGTTAGAATAAGTCTGAGATGATCTGGGTGACAGTGGATAGAGTTCCCAGCCTAGAGTCAAGAAGACTCATCTCCCTGAGTTCAAATCTGGCCTCAGACATTCACTAGCTATGTGACCCTGCAAACGTCACTTAACCCTGTTCGCTTCAGTTTCCTCCTCTGTAAAATGAGCTACATAAGGAAATGGAAACCACTCCAGTATCTTTGCCAAGAAAATCCCAAATGGTGTCATGAAGAGTCAGGCCCAACAGAACAACAACGCAACAGAATAAGTCTATCAGGTGTTGCTAAATGTCTCGTTTCCTTTGGTCTTTTTTTTTCTGTAATTAAAGCAAAATGTCTTCATTGGATATAAATCTCTATATGACAACATGAACTGGGGTTCAAATGCAAATTCCTTCATATATTAAGCCATCATTTTCTAATGAAAACTAATGAGTTCCATTTGATCAATCTGACATTTATGCAAAACTTTTAGCTAGAATGCCAGTTGGAAACCATGGAGCCATGACTATAATTCACTTTCTTTAGATGAGCTGGACCTCTCAGGGCATGCTTTTTCACAATTCCTACTTCAGGCTCTACCTAAGAAATAATGAGAGATATAGGAGATGGTGGGAACAAAAAGTGAAATTCATTTGGTTTATTTCCCTCTAGGACTGGATACAGTGAAATGAGTGATGGATTTGGTATTAGAGGACCTGATTTACCTTCCAAACTCTGGTACTTACTACATGTCTAAGTTACTATGTGGGCCATATTCTTCACCTCTTTGGGCCTCAATTTACTCATATAAAATATAATAATACTAATAATAGCTAGCTTAAGGTTTACAAAGTTCTTGACAGTTTATCTTCTTTGATTGCCACAACTTTGTGAGATAGGCATTACAGACTTTACAGATGAGGGAACTGAGGTTTCTCAGGATCACACAGTTAAAATATATCTGAGGCAAGATTGGACTCAGATCTTCATCAGTACCACCTAGCTACCAAAATGGCAACAATGGAATAGATGACCTCTAGCTGTAAATACTGTCAAATGCCTGAAAAATGAAGTTTTATATCCGGTTTATGTGGAGGTGAGGGGTTGTACTTTTTTTCAGCTTAATGCAAATAGATCTCTAGGGTCTAAAATAAAAACCCATTTCACCTTTATTATTGGGGAAAATTATGTTTAATGTTTTATTTTGTTTTGTTTTTTGTGGGGCAATAAGGGTTAAGTGACTTGCCCAGGGTCACACAGCCAGTAAGTGTCAAGTGTCTGAGGCCAATTTGAATCCAGGGCCCAGGGCTGATGCTTTTATCCACTACGCCACCTAGCTGCCCCAATGTTTAATGTTTAATAGATGAATTAGATAGCAAGCGTGCAAAAGGTCACAAAGTTAAAGATGAAATGGACTGTGGAGTTTATCTACCCTATTTCCCTCATTATACAAATGAGAAATTTTGTCTCCCCATAAGGTATAAAATGACTTGATCACTTCAAGTAGAATTAGTCAGTATTTGAACCCAGATCTTCTGATTCAAAATTATTTTCAGTATACCATGCTGTCAGTCAGTCGTTAAATATTTATTAAGTGCTTATGATGTGTCAGACACCGTGCTAAGTGCTAGGGATGCAAATAAAAATTTTTTTAAAAGATGATCTCTGTCTTCAAGGAGCTTACAATCTGATCTTTTTGGCTTTAAGTCTCATATTATCCCACCTTCTACAGGAAACCTTCCCTGACTCTTCTGAATTCTAATGCCATTCCTCTCTTAATTATTTCCTATTTTATCATGTATATAGCTTGCTTTTGGGGGGGGCATTGGAGGGTTAAGTGACTTGCCCAGGGTCATGAAGCTAGTAAGTGTCAAGTGTCTGAGGCAGGATTTGAACTCAGGTACTCCTGAATCCAGGGCCAGTGCTTTATCCACTGCACCACCTAGCTGCCCATAGCTTGGTTTTTATATATTTATTTGCATGTTGTCTTCGCTATTAGACTATAAAGTCCTTGAGGGCAGGGACTATCTTTTGTCTCTTTCCATATCCCTAGAGCTTAGCACAGTGCCTGACACATAGGAGGTACTTAATATATGTTTGTTGATTATTTGATTACAATCTAATATCGGAAGACAACAAACGAAAAGAAGTGGGGGGAAAAGAAGAGAGAATACCCAGGGAAGGTATCCAATGCAAGGGCATGATAGAAAAGTCAGAGAAGTCCCAAAGTAGTGAAACCAGGTGATGATCTGATCATGACTCCACCATCCAGTCAGAGGAGCAGAGGATCATGATGAGGTGGAGTACCAAAGCTGATAGAGTCCTACAAGATGATGTTTTCCCAATAAAGAACTTCCTAGAATATGGTGGAGAAGACATAGCTGTCCCAAAATAGTTCATCCAGGAAAGAAATGAGTAGCACTACTTCAAGACACATTCTATGAATGCTCTGAGTTAAACTGTACTGTATTCATGGAATACATTTGCACAGTATTTCTATACTACTAACTGCCATCCAAATTTAAAGGGAATATATAATTTCTTTGAATAACATTCCATAGCCTGTCTTCTAACAGAAGAGGATCCAGTAACAAGCAGGACTGTTACTATTCAAGTTGAGCAATTGGCCAGTAATTTGGATATTTAACCAAGAGATTTGCTGCCAAATTAACAGGTCATACATGCTGAACTGGCCATAGTTCCATGAATTTTCATGACTAGATTCACAATGGCTCATTTGCATGTGTGAAATTCCGCTGGGAAGCTGGCTTTTGAACTGGCTAGTTGAGCCAAAGCACAAGTTGTATAGTGAGCCTTAGACATGCCATCACATCAGGGAAATCCTAACTCAAATTCAACACGAAGTTATGAAGTGCCTCCTGCACACACCCACTACTGTGACATAAGGATGGAAAAACAACACAGCTCCTGCCCCCGGGGAGCTTTCAGTCTAACAGAGCAAGAATGAAGAAATAAAAGAAAGATATAAATAAGATAGAATGTAATAAGGGCAAAGGAGAGATCCAAAAAAAGCCCTGAAAATGTGAAGAGAAAGAGATCAATTTTGAAATCATGATGGGGAAGCAGGAAATGTGGAAAGGATACCTGTACTAACAACCAGGTGAGATCAGAATTGAAAACTCTGACAACTACCTTGTGGCTTTGGTTAAATCACTTAATCTCTGAGCTTATGTCACAGGGTTGTTGTGAGACTCATATGCATCTAAAGTCCTTTGAAAATCGTAAAGTTCTATATAAAGGTCAGCTATTATTTCACTGTATATTAAAATATATTACATAACACTTTGTAGTAGGATGGCTGAAAACTGAAAAGAGCTTTGAAGAGTACAGGGAAGAGCTAGGCCATCAGAAAGACAAGGTTGGAAGCAGTGCTAGGCAAGATGAAGAACTGCAAGACGTGTGAACAACCTGTTAATTTGGCAGAAGAAACATCTTAGGGGACCCTAAAGAGATGGGCATTTGGCCAGGAGTGGATTTGAGAGTGCTCCAAACAGGGCTCTCTGCACACAGTTGGTGCTCAGTAAATGTTGTAGCACCTGCCATTATCCTCAATGACAAAAACATTTACTAAGTGCCTACTGTGTATAGGGCATCTGGGGACAGAAACAGATAACAGTCAGATAAACATCACACTCCAAATGCCAAATGAGTGTTAGAAACCATAAGAGCTACAGGAGTTCACTGGGAAGGGAAGAACAATTGCTAAAGGGCTGGAATAGTTGGAAAATGAAGACTTTAATGGGAGATAAAGAGTGGGGGAGGCAAACTCAGCTCTCTTCACACCTGCTTTGGGGTGAATTTCCTTGTGTCAATTTAGGTTGATTTACATCTTTAAGGGTGATGTCATAACAATAATATTGTATTATCCCTTCTCCCACAGTTCCCAAAAAAATGTACTCAGGAAACAAGGAACAGTATACACACCTTTTTTTTCTAAGCTAAGCTGGTCTGAGAACTAAGACTGCAGAGGGTCAAGCAAGAGAAAGCCTTGGAAGCCAGGCTAGGATGGGAGGTGGTGACACAAAGCAGCAACCTGAAGGCTGATAAGAGGCCTAGGAGTAGGAAAGGAGAGGCTACTGGTAGAAATCACCCCCAGATCCATACAGTTTGACCATTTATAACTCTTAGTCTTTTTTAAGTACCAGCTGCAAGAACTACAACCTTCTCCACACCAAAACAAGGGGGTCGGGGTGATGAACCCCAAATGCCACAACCTAGGCACCAGTCTGCTTAAACTGCGGGGGGGGGGGCATAGTAAGGTGAGGTGGAGAGCACATCAGAGATTTCATTGGCCTAGAAAATGACTGCTTTGAAAGTTCAATTCACCATACATATCAAAGAAAAGCTGACATTTATATAGTCCTTTCTATTTGCCAAGCACTCTGCTAAAGCACTTTACAATTATTAGCTTATTTGAGCCCCACAACATGATGTTATCATCATTCCCATTTTACAGATGAAGAAACCTAAAGCAAATATTTCTTTGCCATGTGACTTTCCCAGGGTCACACAGCTAGTATCTCAGGCCACAATTGAAATCAGGTCTTCCTGACTCCAGGTTTAGCACTCTATATATTGTGCCACAATTTTTTACAGTATTGATTAGGGAAATTTAAGTTTCTCAAGTAATCTGTTCCTGCTCACGCATCTGGCTCAGAAGCAGGAATTGAATCTGGGTCATCCTCACTCCAAATCCAACCTTCTTTCCACTCCAGGCTGCCTCACAAATGATAAGTGTGTGTGTGTGTGTGCATGTGTGTGCATGCTTATGTATATGTATATGTGTATTTATGTATGTATATATTTAAATAAAATTAGCAGGACAACATACTTAATGATGTTTGAGTTCCTTAGAAGATAGAAATTCCATGTATTATTTCTAGTCTCTGCCTGTCTAATTTTACCTTTTCAAGTTCTATTCACTCCTTTATACTGGTGCCACTTTTTGACACATTACTGAGCACTTCTACAACTGCATCTGTCCACCCACCCACCTGCCCATGAAGTCACTAAATATAACTACCCTCTTTATCCATGAAATATATTTAGTTATTCATTTATAAACCCTTTGAAAGCTTAGAGAAGGCTCCAAAGAATGCCACAGAATTTCCATTGTTTCTTATTGTTGTTATTCAGCCCATTTTAGATAAGTTTCAAAGCCAGTTGATTTGCATATTCATGAATTTCATTAAAACAAGATGACTAACATGGATATGATATGTGAACCCTGGCCTATTTCAATGGAATCTGATATAGGAAATGCATTCTTTAAGCCATATCACGTTATAGATTAAAGAGGTAGAGATGAGAGAGAGATAGGGATATAGATATAGACTTGGACATGGATATAGAGAGAGACTGGAATAGGGACTGAACCCATGATGTCATTGGTAAAGGGAAATGCCAAGCAAGGAAATCCCCTCTATCAGTGCAAAGTCAACACAATATCTGCAAATTATAGTCATAATCACTTGGGGTATATGACATGCCTGGGGGTCATACAACCAGTATTATCAGACTTCCCTGACTTCAGTGCCAGTCCTCCACTTTCACTCTATATAAACAATCTGCAAAGACGTTTAATCATAGCTATTGTTTCACCATTGCAATGACTCCCTCTCAAACAGT